>NC_135955.1:93585983-93608042 GCF_053455715.1 Rhinoraja longicauda | reverse complement strand
CCTCCCACACTCCAAAGACGTACAGGTTTGCAGGTTAATTGGCTGGGTATAAATGTAAATTGTCCCCAGTGTGTGTAGGATAGTGTTAGTGTGCGGGGATCGCTGGTCGGCGCGGACCCAGTGGGCCGAAGGGCCTGTTTCCGCGCTGTATCTCTGAACCGTCTGTCCCCTGAGTTACTCCAGCTTCTGTGTAGGAAAAAACCCATCTTCAGTCTGGAGAACGGTCTTGATCCGAAACGTCACCCATTCCTTCTCTCCAGAGATGCTGCCTGACCCACTGAGTTACTCCAGCACTCTGTGAAACGTCACCTATCCATGTTCTCCACAGATGCTGCTTAACTCTCTCTTAAATCCATCCAGTGAATTGGCCTCCACTGCCCTCTGTGGCAGAGAATTCCACAAATTCACAACTCTCTGTGTGAAAAAGTTCCCTCTCACCTCAGTTTTAAATGGCCTCCCCTTTGTTCTAAGACTGTGGCCCCTGCTTCTGGGAACATTTTTCCTGCATTTAGCTTGTCCAGCCCTTTTATAATTTTATACGTTTCTGTAAGATCCCCTCTCATCCTTCTAAACTCCAGTGAATACAAGCCTAGTTTGGAACTGGAATTTACACTGGAATTTAGAAGGATGAGAGGAGATCTTATCGAAACGTATAAGATTATTAAGGGGTTGGACACGTTAGAGGCAGGAAACATGTTCCCAATGTTGGGGGAGTCCAGAACAAGGGGCCACAGTTTAAGAATAAGGGGTAGAACTGAGATGAGGAAGAACTTTTTCAGTCCGCGAGTTGTGAATCTGTGGAATTCTCTGCCTCAGAAGGTAGTGGAGGCCAATTCTCTGAATGCATTCAAGAGAGAGCTAGGTAGAGCTCTTAAGGATAGCGGAGTCAGGGGGTATGGGGAGAAGGCAGGAACGGGGTACTGATTGAAAATGATCAGCCATGATCACATTGAATGGCGGTGCGTACAGGCTCGAAGGGCCGAATGGCCTCCTCCTGCACTTATTGTCTTATTGTCTATTGTCTAGTCTTTCCAATCTGGGACATTGTTGGCTGGTGTGGGCGAGTTGGGCCGAAGGGCCTGTTTCCACACTGTGTCACTCCATGACTTGCTTCCAACTGATCCACTGTATTAGCTGGTGATGTCTAAGTTGTTTAGCTGAGTGGGTTCGGCATTGGGGTGTATCTGAATTACCAGTTCATGGCTTGGCACTCCTTCTCAGACCTTGAGTTGATTGTCATGGCAACCATCTCCACAGCAACTTGATGAATGGCGTAGAGTTATGTTTACAGAGTAGTAGCATGTTGTAATGGAGTTAGTGCAGCCCAGTGATCCCTTTTAATTTACACCGTCTTAATCTGACAACAAATCTTTGCTTTACTTCCTCCTTCATTCACATTCCCAGTTTTACATTAAGAGTTTAGTTTAGTTCTGAGATACAGCGCGGAAAACTGGCTCACCGTGTCCGCGCCGACCAGCGATCCCCGCACACTAACACTATCCTACACACACTAGGGACAATTTTTACATTTGCCCAGCCAATTAACCTTCAAACCTGTACTTTGAAACATATGAGACATATAAGATTATTAAGGGACAGGACACAATAGACAATAGACAATAGGTGCAGGAGGAGGCCATTCGGCTGATCATTCTCAATCAGTACCCCGTTCCTGCCTTCTCCTCATACCCCCTGACTCCGCTATCCGTAAGAGCTCTATCTAGTTCTCTCCCGTTAGAGGCAGGAAACATGTTCCCAATGTTGGGGGAGTCCAGAACAAGGGGCCACAGTTTAAGAATAAGGGGTAGGCCATTTAGAACGGAGATGAGGAAGAACTTTTTCAGTCCGAGAGTTGTGAATCTGTGGAATTCTCTGCCTCAGAAGGCAGTGGAGGCCAATTCTCTGAATGCATTCAAGAGAGAGCTAGATAGAGCTCTTAAAGATAGCGGAGTCAGGGGGTATGGGGAGAAGGCAGGAACGGGGTACTGATTGAGAGTGATCAGCCATGATCACATTGAATGGCGGTGCTGGCTCGAAGGGCCGAATGGCCTCCTCCTGCACCTATTGTCTATTGTCTAATTAACCTACAAACCTGCACGTCTTTGGAGTGTGGGAGGAATCCGAAGATCTTGGAGAAAACCCACGCAGGTCACGGGGAGAACGTAGAAACGCTGTGCAGACAGCGCCCGTAGTCAGGATGGCACTCCAAAGATGTGCAGGTTTGTAGGTTAATTGGCTTGGTAAACGTAAAAAGAATTGTCCCTAGTGGGTGTAGGACAGTGTTAGTGTGCGGGGATCGGTGTTCAGCGCGGACCCTGTGGGCCAAAGGGCCTGTTTCCACGCTGTATATCTAAACTAAAATCGAGTTAGATAGAGCTCTAGGGGCTAGCGGAATCAAGGGATATGGGGAGAAGGCAGGCACGGGTTACTGATTGTGGAGGATCAGCCGTGATCACAATGAATGGTGGTGCTGGCTCGAAGGGCCAAATGGCCTCCTCCTGCACCTATTGTCTACGTTTCTATGAGACACACAGCGAAGGGTCTCAACCCAAAACGTCACCCATTCCTTCTCTCCAGAAATGCTGCCTGACCCGCTGAGTTACTCCAGCACTCTGTGAAACGTCACCTATCCATGTTCTCCAGAGATGCTGCCTGACCCGCTGAGTTACTCCGGCATTTTGTGTTGGGCTTTTGAAGGATGAGAATGTTGGAAAAAGCTTAGATTTTTTAGATTTTTTTTTAGAGATACATCGTGGAAACAGGCCCTTCGGCCCACCGGGTCCGCGCCGACCAGCGAACCCCGCACACTAACACTATCCTACGCACACTGGGGACAATTTTTTTTTCATTTGCCCAGCCAATTAACCTACAAACCTGCACGCCTTTGGAGTGTGGGAGGAAACCGAAGATCTCGGAGAAAACCCACGCGGGTCACGGGGAGAACGTACAAACTCCGTACAGACGGCGCCCGTAGTCGGGATGGAACCCGGGTCTCCGGCGCTGCATTCGCTGTGAGGCAGCAACTCTACCGCTGCGCCACCGTGCACAACTGCATAATTCTGTCGTTTTCCCGCTCGGAAGCAACTAGGGTCGACTGGTTCTCCTTCCAGCAGGAAACTTGTCTGAGTTCACGTTTAACGCGGCATGTTAATTGGTTCATTGCTCCGGTCGTATCACCCAGCACCACTTAGTATTATCCAAAGCCTTAGCACTAAATGGGGTCGAACTCAGAGCCTCATAAATTATGAAAATCAACTGCTCTAAATAGCAGCAAATCACACATCAACCGTCACACATTTGCAGTACAGGAATAGTTTGGTTTAGTTCAGAGGTACAGCGCGGAAACAGGCCCTTCGGCCCACCGGGTCTGTACCGCCCAGCGATCCCTGCACATTAACGCTATCCTACACACACTGGGGACAATTTACACCTGCAGTTCGGTTTAGTTCAGAGATAGTTCTGGGATGGCAGGACTTTCATATGAAGAAAGACTGGATAGACTCGGCTTGTACTCGCTGGAATTTAGAAGATTGAGGGGGGATCTTATAGAAACTTACAAAATTCTTAAGGGGTTGGACAGGCTAGATGCAGGAAGATTGTTCCCGATGTCGGGGAAGTCCAGAACAAGGGGTCACAGTTTAAGGATAAGGGGGAAGTCTTTTAGGACCGAGATGAGAACGTTTTTTTTCACACAGAGAGTGGTGAATCTGTGGAATTCTCTGCCACAGAAGGTAGTTGAGGCCAGTTCATTGGCTATATTTAAGAGGGAGTTAGATGTGGCCCTTGTGACTAAAGGGATCAGGGGGTATGGAGAGAAGGCAGGTACGGGATACTGAGTTGGATGATCAGCCATGATCATATTGAATGGCGGTGCAGGCTCGAAGGGCCGAATGGCCTACTCCTGCACCTATTTTCTATGTTTCTATGTTTCTATGTTCCTTGTGTCTACATTTTCTGGGGTCAATGTTTCTTTGATTTAACGAGGGTAACAGATCCCGTGACCTGCGTGGGTTTTCTCCGAGATCTTCGGTTTCCTCCCACACTCCAAAGACGTGCAGGTTTGTAGGTTAATTGGCTTGGTGTAAATGGCGGCAGCCATTGGTGGAGCGGGAGCACGTGGCCGCTGGTTGGGTGAGGTCACGTGGGGCGCGGGGCGGTGAAGTTGGCAACCCAACTCATCGATCAAGTTGTTGTAGATCCTATCTAGTCCCCTCGTGACCTTGAACACCTCTATAAAGTCACCCCTTATCCTCCTGCGCCACAGTGAACTTCATTGCCACCCTTTGTGTGGAAAAAGCTACCCCTCAGATTCCTATTAAATCCCGCCAACCCTCACCTTAAACCTGTGGATGATCAGCCATGATCACATTGAATGGCGGTGCTGGCTCGAAGGGCCGAATGGCCTCCTCCTGCACCTATTGTCTATTGTCTTAAACCTGCGTCCTTTGGTCCTCGATTCACCCGCTCTGGGCAAGTGACTGTGTACAAACACGATCGTTGCTTACTTATTCAGTTCCCAATGTTGGGGGAGTCCAGAACCAGGGGCCACAGTTTAAGAATAAGGGGTCGGCCATTTAGAACTGAGATGAGGAAAAACGTTTTCAGTCAGAGAGTTGTGAATCTGTGGAACTCTCTGCCTCAGAAGGCAGTGGAGGCCAATTCTCTGAATACATTCAAGAGAGAGCTAGATAGAGCTCTTCAGGATAGCGGAGTCAGGGGGTATGGGGAGAAGGCAGGAACGGGGTACTGATTGAGAATGGTCAGCCATGATCACATTGAATGGCGGTGCTGACTTGAAGGGCCAAATGGCCTCCTCCTGCACCTATTGTCTATTGTCTATTGCAGAGGAGTTTCTTCATGTTCATAAGCTCCAGGAGCAGAATTAAGCCATCCATCCCGTCAAGTCTACCCCATTATACAATCATGGCTGATCTATCTTTCCCTCCCAAGCCCAATTCCCCTGCTGTGGAAGAGGTGGTAACAAAGGGATGTATGGACGTGAACAGTGGAGCTAGCAGGGTGACTAGTGTGTGGGCGGGACAGAGAGAGAGGGAAAGCAAGGGTCATCTGAAATTAGAGGAATCAATATTCATTCCGCTGGGTTGTAAGAATGAAGTGTCCGACGTACCTTTTCAGATTTCTAGTTTCCCTCTCCCCTGACTCTCAGTCTGAAGAAGGCTCTCGACCCGAAACGTCACCAGTTCCTTCTCTCCAGAGATGCTGCTCGACCCGCTGAGTTACTCCAGCACTCTGTGAAACGTCACCTATCCATGTTCTCCACAGATGCTGCCTGACCCGCTGAGTTACTCCAGCACTCTGTGAAACGTCACCTATCCATGTTCTCCAGAGATGCTGCCTGATCCGCTGAGTTACTCCAGCACTCTGTGTCTGCCCATTATTCACTGTCAGGATGTGAAGGTGCTACCATTGAGACTGAGTTTACCATTCATTCTGGGCTGCTGCCTTCATGAGCAATGATGTGTTGTGAGTGAAAGCCTTTTGAGGCCAATTCACAGAGCAGTAAAGATTCCACTGCACTGGTGTGGAAATGGGGGTCACATAAAAGTTTCACTGGAACGCAAATTCCCTTTCCCAAAGGTCAGCAGACAACTAATTTTTTTATTTTACTCCAATCTGGCAGTTTTATGCATAGTTTGGTGCCAGATTTCTTATATATTCGAGCCTTTAAAAGCAATATCCAACTTCCACATTTGAAAGACATTTGGATATAACAAGGTTTTAACAGACATTTGTACAAGTACAAGGATAGGACTGATTTAGAGGGGCATAGAAACATAGAAACTAGGTGCAGGAGGAGGCCATTCGGCCCTTCGACCCAGCACCGCCATTCAATGTGATCATGACTGACCATTCTCAATCAGTAACCCGTGCCTGCCTTCTCCCCATATCCCTTGATTCCGCTAGCCCCTAGAGCTCTATCTAACTCTCTTTTAAATTCATCCAGTGAATTGGCCTCCACTGCCCTCTGTGGCAGAGAATTCCACAAATTCACAACTCTCTGGGTGAAGAAGTTTTTTCTCACCTCAGTTTTAAATGGCCTCCCCTTTATTCTTAACCAGCTGAGTTACTCCAGCACTCTGTGAAACGTCACCTATCCATGTTCTCCACAGATGCTGCCTGACCCGCTGAGTTACTCCGGCACTCTGTGAAACGTCACCTATCCATGTTCTCCAGAGATGCTGCCTGACCCGCTGAGTTACTCCGGCACTCTGTGAAACGTCACCTATCCATGTTCTCCACAGATGCTGCTTGACCCGCTGAGTTACTCCGGCACTCTGTGAAACGTCACCTATCCATGTTCTCCAGAGATGCTGGCTGACCCGCTGAGTTACTCCGGCAATTTTGTGTCTACCTTCGATTTCAACCATGCGTATGCAGTTTTTTCCCCCTAAACTGTCAGATAATATTGGCGTGAAACCTTTTGGTTTCAAGAGATCTGAATGTTACGGTTTTTAAGAACACTGGCACGCTAATTGCCTGCGAATTCTCTTGTCTTTAAGCTGAAAAGTTCTGTGTTGACTGCTGACATTTCATCCAACAGAGATGTCAGCTGAATATGTTCCTTAAACATCCAGCCACAGCTTGTCACAGGGAAGGCGGCTCTTGAAGGTCATAGACCGCCGTTTAGATGGGCAATGGGGATGGGCGTGTTGAGGACGTGCGGCCGAGGGAACAAAGAAGGACCTGGTGTGTGGGGACCGGCGCCGAGACAACAATTGTGGATACCTTTTAAAGCAGGGATAGATAGATTCTTGATCAGTGCGGGTGTCAGGGGTTACGGGGAGAAGGCAGGAGAACGGGGTTGAGACAATAGACAATAGGTGCAGGAGGAGGCCATTCAGCCCTTCGAGCCAGCACCACCATTCAATGTGATCATGGCTAATCATTCTCAATCAGTACCCCGTTCCTGCCTTCTCCCCATACCCCCTGACTCCGCTATCCTTAAGAGCTCTATCCAGCTCTCTCTTGAATGCATTCAGAGAATTGGCCTCCACTGCCTTCTGAGGCAGAGAATTCCACAGATTCACAACTCTCTGACTGAAAACGTTTTTCCTCATCTCCGTCCTAAATGGCCTACCCCTTATTGGACCAGAGGCCACAGCCTCAGAATCAGTGCATACCTTTGGAAAGGAGATGAGGAGGAATTTCTTCAGCCAGAGGGCGGTGAATCTGTGGAAGTCTTTGCCACAGAAGGATATGGAGACCAAGTCAGTGGATATGTATTTAAGGCAGAGATAGACAGGTTCTTGATTAGTACGGGTGTCAGGGGTTATGGGGAGAAGGCAGGAGATGGGGTTGGGAGGGGGAGATAGAGCCGCCATTGATTGAATGGCGGAGCAGACTCAATGGGCCGAATGGCCTAATTCTACTCCTATTCCTTCTGACCTCATGAACAAAGAGGACCTGGTGTGGTGGGCCGAGAACAAAGAAGGACCATTGAGGACCACCACGTTGAACACTTTGCAGCTTTGTCCGGACCCTCTACGTGGGCGATTCTTTGCATAGAAACAGCAGGTGCAGGAGGAGGCCATTCGGCCCTACAAGCCCACACCGCCATTCAATGTGATCGTGGCTGATCATCCACAATCAGTATCCCGTTCCTGCCTTCTCCCCATACCCCCTGACTCCGCTATCCTTAATAGCTCCATCTAACTCTCTCGTGAAAGCATCCAGAGAATTGGCCTCCACTGCCTTCTGAGGCAGAGAATTCCACAGATCCACAAAATGTTTTTCCTCATCTCCGTTCGAAATGGCCTACCCCTTATTCTTAAACTGTGTGTGGCCCCTTGTTCTGGACTCCCCCAACATCGGGAACATGTTTCCTGCCGCTAGTGTGTCCAATCCCTTAATAATCTTAGCAATGTTTCAATAAGATCCCGTCTCATCCTTCTAAATTCCAGTGTGTACAAGCCCAGTCGACCCAGTCTTTCAACGTACGACAGTCAATAGACAATAGACAATAGGTGCAGGTTGGGGCCATTCGGCCCTTCGAGCCAGCACCGCCATTCAATGTGATCATGGCTGATCATTCTCAATCAGTATCCCGTTCCTGCCTTCTTCCCATACCCCCTGACTCTGCTATCCTTAAGAGCTTTATCTAGCTCTCTCTTGAAAGCATTCAGAGAATTGGCCTCCACTGCCTTCTGAGGCAGAGAATTCCACAGATTCACAACTCTGACTGAAAAAGTTTTTCCTCATCTCAGTTCTAAATGGCCTACCCCTTATTCTTAAACTGTGGCCCCTGGTTCTGGACTCCCCCAACATTGGGAACATGTTTCCTGCCTCTAACGTGTCCAACTCCTTAATAATCCCGCCATCCCGGGAATTAACCTGGTGAACCTGCGCTGCACGCCCTCAATAGCAAGAATGTCCTTCCTCTAAACTAAACTAAACTAAACTGGACCTGAAGAAAGTCCTTTGCTCACCTGGCCTGGTGAACTCATCCACCTCCCTGTGCACCAGTCCCTTCACCCTTCCTCCGTACAGGAGCCTGTTGTCGTGGTCGTACGCTTTGAGGGTCTCGCTGGAGCTGTAGGACTTCTGCGTGGGAACTCGGCAGTGGTCTTTGTCCACGGAGGTACTGGTGAAGCGCCGCTCCTTGTCGCGTCTGTTCTTGGTGAGGGAACAATAGGGCCTTCGTTCTTTCACATCCATACTTCAGGCATTATTGTCCAACCTTCCCCCGGCTCACTGGAATCTCCTCTCACAGCTTAGACCAGCGAGACCTGGGCACGACACAACAAAGAGAGCAAACAGTTTAGCAGGTTTAGTTTCGTTTAGTTTTAGAGATACATCTAGTGTTGCCAACTGTCCCTTGTTAGCCGGGATATCCAGTATTTTGGGCTAAATTGGTTTGTCCCGTATTAGGCCCGGGGGGTGCTGTAGGCCCGGACTCTGTAGGCCCGGACACTGTAGGCCCGGACACTGTCGGCCCAGATACTGTAGGCCTGGACACTGTAGGCCCGGACACTGTAGGCCCGGACGCTGTAGACCCGGACGCTGTAGGCCCGGACACTGTCGGCCCAGATACTGTAGGCCTGGACACTGTAGGCCCGGACACTGTAGGCCCGGACGCTGTAGACCCGGACGCTGTAGGCCCGGACGCTGTAGGCCCGGACACTGTAGGCCCGGACACTGTAGGCCTGGACACTGTAGGTCTGGACACCGTAGGCCCGGACACTGTAGGCCTGGACACTGTAGGTCTGGACACCGTAGGCCCGGACACCGTAGTCCCGGCGGACACTGTAGGCCCGGGAGCCACTCTAGGCCTGGACACTGCACGCCCGGACACTGTAGGCCCAGAGGCCCGGGAGCCGCCTGATGGAGGTTGCGTAGCAACCCGCCTCCCGGCCCGGGCGGCCGCCATTGGTGGAGCGGGAGCACGTGACCGCTGGCTGGGTGAGGTCGCGCGGGGCGGTGACGTCACCTTGTCCCTTATTTTGGAGTGAGATAGTTGGCAACTCATAGATACAGCGCGGAAACAGGCCCTTCAGCCCACTGGGTCCGCGCCGACCAGCGATCCCCGCACAATATCACTATCCTATACACACACCAGAGACAATTTATACATTTATACCAAGCCAATTAACCTACAAAATTGCACGTCTTTTGAGTGTTTGAGGAAACCAAAGATCTTGGATAAAGCCCACGCAGGTCACGGGGAGAACGTACAAACTCCGTGCAGACAGTACCCATAGTCGGGATGGAACCCGGGTCTCCGGCGCTGTGAGGCAGCAACTCTACCGCTGCGCCCTAATTGTCCTACAATGGTGGTGTCGTCGACGAATTTAAAGATGGTATTTGAACAGTACTTGGCTCCACAGTCTGAGACCCGAAACGTTACCTATTCCTACTCTCCAGAGATGCTGCCTGACCCGCTGAGTTACTCCAGCACTCTGTGAAACGTCACCTATCCATGTTCTCCACAGATGCTGCCTGACCCGCTGAGTTACTCCAGCACTCTGTGAAACGTCACCTATCCATGTTCTCCACAGATGCTGCCTGACCCGCTGAGTTACTCCAGCACTCTGTGAAACGTCACCTATCCATGTTCTCCACAGATGCTGCCTGACCCGCTGAGTTACTCCAGCATTTTTAGTCCAACTTCGGTTTAAACCACCATCTGCAGTTCCTTCCTACACTGTCACGGTACAGAGTGATAGAGCAGGGGGTTGAACACACAGCCTGAGGTGGTACCACACTGATGGTTATCAAGGTAGCAGTCAGTGTTGCTGCCAATTCATATGGACTGTGAGAGACAGACAATTCCCTTGCATCAGACAGATTGACATGATTTACTCAATGAAAAGCTAATATCCAAATGGTTTTTTAAATCTCCATTATAAGCCACAATGTCTTTTTGTTCTGTTTTACCACAGCATAACCACCCAGGTGATAAGAATCAGATGCACAATTAACGGGCTATTATTCACAGATAATAAAAGTCCAAAAACCTATTTTTTCCACAGTTTAATCCAGTAACATGTCCTTAACTGCTCTTCTAACAGAATAATCCATGGAGAGAGATACTTTCAGGGTGGCGGTAGAGTTGCTGCCTCACAGCGCCGGAGACCCGGGTTCCATCATGACTACGGGCGCTATCTGCACGGAGTTTGTACGTTCTCCCCGTGACCTGCGTGGGTTTACTCCGGGCGCTCTGGTTTCCCCTCACAATCCAAAGATACGCAGGTTTGTAGATTAATTGGATTCGGAAAAAATTGTAAATAGTCCCTCGTGTGTGTAGGACGGTGTTAGTGTGCGGGGATCGCTGGTCGGTGCGGACCCGGTGGGCCGAAGGGCTTGTTTCCGCGCTATATCTCTGAACTCAACTAAGAAGACGAAAGAATAAATCCAAACAACGCAGAGAGTTGTGAATCTGTGGAATTCTCTGCCTCAGAAGGCAGTGGAGGCCAATTCTCTGAATGCATTCAAGAGAGAGCTAGATAGAGCTCTTAAGGATAGCGGAGTCAGGGGGTATGGGGAGAAGGCAGTAACGGGGTACTGATTGAGAATGATCAGCCATGATCACATTGAATGGCAGTGCTGGCTCGAAGGGCTGAAGGGCCTCCTCCTGCACCTAGTGTCTATGTGATCGCAAAAGCAGGTTCTCACCGATCGTGATTGTCCTCCTCACAAAAGCATTAACAGAAAGATAGGTAATTGAAAGCACTATTGCTCGAGGCGATGTGTTATCAACCACTTTTCCACATGAAAAGTCACCAAGGAGCTGATCAGGAAAATAACATCACACTAAATTATTATTCACGTTACATTGGCGTGTTGTTATGTTATCGTGAATAGAAATCTATTTATTTTTTAAACGGTTTCCAAATTAAGTGTTTTATTTCCCCGCAATAGTTTAGTGCAGACCTCCCTTGTGTGGTAGGGCTGGATCTTGAGAGGTGCTGTGAATTTTCTTTAATTAAAATATCCAGCCCCCTGTTAGAATAGAGGTGGTGCAGCGATAGAGTCGCTGCCTCACAGCGGCAGAGACCCGGCTTCCGTCCCGACCGCGGGTGCCAGGGTCTGTCTGTGTGGAGTTTGCACGTCCTCTCAAGTTCACAAGTTATAGGAGTTCTCCAGAACCCAGGGGGGCAATGGACAATAGACAATAGACGATAGACGATAGACGATAGGCGATAGGCGATAGGCGATAGACGATAGACGATAGACAATAGACGATAGACAATAAACAATAGATGATAGGCAATAAACAATAGACAATAGACAATAGGCAATAGACAATAGACAATAGGCAATAGACAATAGACAATAGACAGTAGACAATAGACAATAGACAATAGACGATAGACGATAGACAATAGACAATAGACGATAGACAATAGACAATAGACAGTAGACAATAGACAATAGACAATAGGCACAAGGTGCAGGAGTAGGCCATTCGGCCCTTCGAGCCACAAGAGGAAAGATTGGAAAGACTGGGCTTGTCCTCACTGGAGTTTAGAAGGATGAGAGGGGATCTTCTTATAGAGACGTGTAAAAATTATAAAAGGACTGGACAAACTAGATGCATGAAAAATGCTCCCACCACCATTCAATGTGATCATGGCTGATCATTCTCAATCAGTCACACAGCTATTGAGGCAGTGCAGCGTAGGTTCATCAGGTTAATCCCCGGGATGGCGGGACTGTTACATGAGGAAAGATTGGAAAGGCTGGGCTTGTACTCACTGGAGTTTCGAAGGATGAGAGGGGATCTTCTTATAGAGACGTGTAAAATTATAAAAGGACTGGACAAACTAGATGCATGAAAAGTGTTCCCAACGTTGGGGGAGTCCAGAACCAGGGGCCACTCAGTCTGAGAATAAAGGGGAGGCCATTTAAAACTGAGGTGAGAAAAAAATAAATCACCCAGAGAGTTGTGAATTTGTAGGATTCTCTGCCACAGAGGGAAGTGGAGGCCAATTCACTGGATGAATTTAAAAGAGAGTTAGATAGAGCTAACTCTGAAGAAGGGTCTCGACCCAAAACGTCACCCATTCCTTCTCTCCTGAGGTGCTGCCTGACCTGCTGAGTTACTCCAGCATTTTGTGAATAAATACCTTAGATAGAGCTCTATGGGGTAGTGGAATCAAGGGGTATGGGGAGAAGGCAGGCATGGGTTACTGATTGTAGATCATGGCCGATCATCCACAATCAGTAACCGTGCCTGCCTTCTCCCCATATCCCTTGATTCCACTAGCCCCTAGAGCTCTATCTAACTCTCTTTTAAATTCATCCAGTAAATTGGCCTCCACTGCCCTCCATGGCAGAGAATTCCACAAATTCACAACTCTCTGGGTGGAAAGGTTTTTTCTCACCTCAGTTTTAAATGGCCTCCCCTTTATTCTTAGACTGTGTGGCCCCTGGTTCTGGACTCCCCCAACATTGGGAACATGTTTCCTGCCTCTAACGTGTCCAACCCCCTTAATAATCTTATACGTTTCGATAAGATCCCCTCTTATCCTTCTAAATTCCAGTGTATACAAGCCTAGTCGCTCCAGTCTTTCAACATATAACAGTCCCGCCATTCCGGGAATTAACCAGTCCAGTCCTTTTATAATTTTATACGTCTCCATAAGATCCCCTCTCCCATCCTTCTAAACTTCTCGTCTCAGCTGGTCGTCTCTGGAGTGGTTTTCACAAGGGTGCTGTTTCTCCACTTCTACCTTTCTCCACCGCACCAGTTTAACTGTTGCACGCCGCGTCGAGCTCCCAGCAGCCCCTCGGAAACATCCTCAAGATTCTTTAGCCCCATTCATCTCGTCCTTTTTGAAAGAATTGCGGGGGAATTTTCTCTTGAAAAGATAAAGCAGCTGAAACAGCAGCTTTGGCCAAGATTTAATCTGAATCCTCACGGGTGATTAGCATTTCCACAGTGATTGATCCAAAGCAGTATTTCAGCGCGCACACACACACACACACACAGACGCACATACCTGGCGCATTATCTCAAGTAGACCCAATTTGAAACCAGAGTTCTGGTCAATAGATTGGTTTACATTTGTCACTGGTGGGAAAAAACAAGGGGGTTCTGTACTGCACAATGGGGCTTAATTCAACACGTTCAGGCTTATCGTATTCCCAGTACATCTCAGCGCTGAGTACCAAATTAGACGTTCCCTCACTGACCTTTGGTATACATGTCCCGACTCTCAGACTCTCCGAAGAAAGACACAAAAAGCTGGAGTGACTCAGAGGGTCAGACAACATCTCTGGAGAGAAGGAACAGGTGACACTGGTGGGTAAGGCAAGGCAGCAACTTTACCACCTCAGACAGCTGAGAAAATTCAGAGAGTCTCTGAGGATCCTTCAGTGCTTCTACTCTGGGGCTGTAGAGAGCATCCTGTCCGACAACATCACAGTCTGGTTTGGGAACAGCTCTGCCCAGGACAGGATGGCTCTGCAGAGAGTCGTGCGTTCGGCAGAACGCACCATGGGAACTACACTCGCCCCCCTGCAGGACCTATACATCAGGAGGTGCAGATCCAGAGCCAGCAACATTATGGGGGACCCCTACCACCCCAGCAACGGACTGTTCCAGCCGCTACGGTCAGGCAAACGCCTCCGCTGTCACGCTGTGAAAACGGAGAGGATGTGACGGAGTTTCTTCCCACAGGCCATCAGGACTGTCAACTATTATAACTCCAGGGACTAAATTTTGTCTTCTCTGTATTAACTTTAATTTATATGCTGTAACTGTAATTCTTTTTTTTTTGCACAATCCGCAGGCATTGCCACTTTCATTTCACTGCACATCGTGTATGTGTATGTGACAAATAAACTTGACTTGGCTTGATATGACAGAGTGCTGGAGTAACTCAGCGGGTCAGGCAGCATCTCTGGAGAACGTGGATAGGTGACGTTTTGGGTCAAGACCCTTCTTGAGACTGAGAGACAGGGAAAAGGGAAATGAGAGATATAAACAATAGACAATAGGTGCAGGAGGAGGCCATTCGGCCCTTTGAGCCAGCACCACCATTCAATGTGATCATGGCTGATCATTCTCAATCAATACCCCGTTCCTGCCTTCTCCCCATATCCCTTGACTCCGCTATCTTTAAGAGCGCTATCTAAATCTCTCTTGAATGCATCCAGAGAATTGGCCTCCACTGCCTTCTGAGGCAGAGAATTCCACAGATTTACAACTCTCTGACTGAAAAAGTTTTTCCTCATCTCCGTTCTAAATGGCCGACCCCTTATTCCTAAACTGTGGCCCCTTGTTCTGGACTCCCCCAACATTGGGAACATGTTTCCTGCCTCTAACGTGTCCAACCCCTAAACAATCATACGGTATATGTTTCAATAAGATCCCCTCTCGCGGTGATACAGAGAGATATAGAACAAAGGAATGAAAAGTATGCAAATGAGAAACGATGATTAAGGGAATTGTTAGCTGTGGGCTAGGTGAAAACGTGTTTTTGACAATGAGACTCAACAACACTTTGAAATGTGCAGGAAGGGACTGCAAATGCTAGTTTAAACCAAAGATAGACACAAACTGCTGGAGCAACTCAGGCAGCATCTGTGGAGAACATGGATAGGTGACGTTTCACAGAGTGCTGGAGTAACTCAGCGGGTCAGGCAGCATCTCTGGAGAACATGGATAGGTGACGTTTCACAGAGTGCTGGAGTAACTCAGCGGGTCAGGCAGCATCTCTGGAGAAAAAGGAATAGGTAATGTTTTGGGTTGAGGCCCTTCTTCAGACAGAAAAGGGTCTCGACACGAAACATCCCGAGATACTGCCAGACCCGCTGAGTTACTCCACCATTTTGCGCCTAACTTCGATTTAAACTAGCATCTGCAGTTTCGTACACAATACTCTGAAGTGCGGCCTCACCAACGGTTTATATAACTGCAATTTGTGCAGATTTTTTACTACTTCAAAAATAATCTTTATTTGTAATAAAAATATATACATGAGGAAAAAAACTATGCAAACCCTAAAATATTCCCAGTGTCTATTCATTGAATAATGTCATAGTCAGCAGTGTTAGCACAGGTCTTCAAAATATTAAGAAACATTGATATTCAAACTGCAGGCGACTTTGCATTTATGGATTCAAGTCACAGAGTTTGTAGATACAGCTAGGGTTGCCAACTGTCCCGTATTAGCCGGGACATCCCGTATTATGGGAGTATTAGGCCCGGGGGGTGCAGTAGGCCCAAGGGACGCTGTAGGCCCGGACACTGTAGGCCCGGACACTGTAGGCCCGGATGATGTAGGCCCGGACACTGTAGGCCCGGACGCTGTAGGCCCGGACCCTGTAGGCCCGTTCACTGTAGGCCCGGATGCTGTAGGTCCAGACATTGTAGGCCCGGACGCTATAGGCCCGGACACTGTATGCCCGGATGCTGTAGGTCCAGAGAGTGTAGGCCCCGAAGCTGTAGGCCTGGATACTGTAGGCCCGGAGGCCCGGGCGCCGCCTTATGGAGGTTGCGTAGCAACCCGTTTCCCGGCCCGGGCGACCGCCATTGGTGGAGCGGGAGCACGTGGCCGCTGGCTGGGTGAGGTTACGTGGGGCGCGGGGCGGTGACGTCACCTTGTCCCTTATTTGGGAGTGAGATGGTTGGCAACCCCTAGTCATAGACTCAAGCAGTGTGGAAACAGGCCCTTCGGCCCAACTTGCCCACACCGACCAACATGTCCCATTAATACTAATGCCACCTGCCTGTGCTTGCCCCATATCGGTCTAAATCTTTAAGCAAATCACTAAGTGTTGGAGGAACTCAGTGGGTTAGGCAAAATCTTAGTTTACTTTGGAGATACAGCATGGAAACACGCCCTTTGGCCCACCGAGTCCACGCTGACTATCGATCATCTGTTCGCGCTAGTTCCACGGTTCCCCACTTTCCCATCCACTCCCAATTCACCAGGGGGCAATTTAGAGAGGGGCATTTAATCCACTAACCTGCACGTCTTTGGGATGTGGGAGAAAACCGGAGCATCCGGAGGAAACCCACGCTGGCACAGCGGTAGAGTTGCTGCCTCATTGCGCCAGAGACCCGGGTTCGATGCTGACTACGGGCGCTGTCTGTACGGAGTTTGTACGTTCTCCCCGTGACCTGCATGGGTTTTCTCCGGGTGCTCCGGTTTCCTCCCACACTCCAAAGACGTGCAGGTTTGTAGGTTAATTGGCTTCGGTAAAGATTGTAAATTGTCCCTCGTGCGTGTAGGATAGTGTTAGCATGCGGGGATCGCTGGTCGGTACGGACTCGGTGGGTCGAAGGGCCTGTTTCCGCGCAGTATCCCAAAACTAAACTAAACCAAGCGAGCAAACTCCACAAATCCCGACCCGAAATGTCATCTGCCCATTCCCTCCACAGATGCCGACTGACCCGCTGAGTTCCTCCAGCACTTTGTGTTTTCTTCAAGATGCCAGCATCTGAAATCTCTTGTGTATTCTTTGGATAAAGATACTTTCGCTTCTCTCTCTCCCTTGTTATTGAGGAAGTGCAGAGCAGGTTCACCAGGTTAATCCCCGGGATGGCGGGACTGTCGTATGAGGAAAGATTGGAAAGACTGGGCTTCTATTCACTGGAGTTTAGAAGGATGAGAGGGGATCTTATAGAGACGTATAAAATTACGAAAGGACTGGACAAACTACATGCAAGAAAAATGTTCCCAATGTTGGGGGAGTCCAGAACCAGGGGCCACACAGTCTAAGAATAAAGGGGAGGCCATTTAAAACTGAGGTAAGAAAATACTTTTTCAGCCAGAGAGTTGTGAATGTGTGGAATTCTTTGCCACAGAAGGCAGTGGAGGCAAATTCACTGGATGAATTTAAAAGAGAGTTAGATAGAGCTCTCGGGTCTAGTGGAATCAAGGGACATGGGGAGAAGGCAGGCACGGGTTACTGATTGTGGACGATCAGCCATGATCACAATGAATGGCGGTGCTGGCTCGAAGGGCCGAATGGCCTCCTCCTGCACCTATTTTCTGTGTTTCTATGTTTCTACCTTTCCCCACCCCGACACAGAGTCTGGGTATGGAATTTAAATTGCCGCCCAGGCCCAGCAGAGACAAAAATAAAGTGGTCTCACACAACATCTGGATCAAATACACAGACAGATGTTGGGTGGGGAATAAGAGAATGCAGGAGAATATATTCAGCCGACGCAAGGTTTGAACAGCACGCAGGTCAATTTTAGACTTTAGACATAAGTTTGCAAATTCTAGGAGTCGGGATGGAACCCGGGCCTACACTGTCTGGACCTACACTGTCGGGGCCTACACTGTCGGGGCCTACACTGTCCAGGCCTACAGTGTCCGGGCCTACACTGTCGGGACCTACACTGTCCAGGCCTACAGTGTCCGGGCCTACACTGTCGGGACCTACACTGTCGGGACCTACACTGTCCGGGCCTACACTGTCGGGACCTACACTGTCCAGGCCTACAGTGTCCTGGCCTACACTGTCCGTGCCTACAGTGTCCGGGCCTACAGTGTCTGGGCCTACACTGTCGGGACCTACACTGTCCGGGCCTACAGTGTCCGGGCCTACACTGTCGGGACCTACACTGTCGGGACCTACACTGTCGGGACCTACACTGTCCGGGCCTACAGTGTCCGGGCCTACAGTGTCCGGCCCACACTGTCCGTGCCTACAGTGTCCGGGCCTACAGTGTCCGGGCCTACACTGTCGGGACCTACACTGTCCGGGCCTACAGTGTCCGGGCCTACACTGTCGGGACCTACACTGTCCGGGCCTACACTGTCGGGACCTACACTGTCCAGACCTACAGTGTCTGGGCCTACAGCGCCCCCCGGGCCTAATACGGGACAAGGGCGGTCCCGTACGGGACAAACCAATTTAGCCGAATAAACGGGATGTCCCGGCTAATACGGGACAGTTGGCGACCCTAGCTGTATCTATAAACTCTGTGACTTGAATCCATAAATGGACCCACCACCCTTTGTGTGAAATGGTTATCCCTCAGATTCCTGGTAAATCTTTTCACCTTCACCTTAAACCTAGAGGAGCTAAGTTCTCTAAATCTTAGTTTAGTTTTATCTCTAAAGTCTAAAGTCTGGATGTTAGGCCGAAGGCCCTGCTTCCGTGCTGTACAACACTATGAGCAGTTGTCGGCACCGGGCCTGTACTCGCTGGAGTTCAGAAGAATGAGGGGGGACCTCATTGAAATTTACAGAATAGTGAAAGACTTGGATAGAGTGGATGTGGAGAGGATGTTTCCACTAGTGGGAGAGTCTAGGACCAGAGGGCACAGCCTCAGAATTAAAGGGCTCTCCTTTAGCAAGGAGACGAGGAGGAACGTCTTTAGTCAGAGGGTAGTTAATCTGTGGAACACATTGCCACAGAGGGCTGTGGAGGCCAAGTCAGTGGATATTACAAAGGCAGAAGTAGACAAATTCTTGATTAGAATTTGGGTGTCAAGGGTTGTGGGGAGAAGGCGGGAGAATGGGGTTAGGAGGGAGAGATAGATCAGCCGTGATTGAACGGCGGAGTAGGCTCGATGGGCCGAATGGCCTAATTCTATTCTTGTAAACTTGTGAACTTGTGGACATGGGTGACTGATGAGGGAGATCCATGACCGATATCTCCTCTGACCTCTTAAGCTCTTTCGAGCAACTAAACTCAATCGTCGTAGTATACTTCTTTCAGAAACTGGATGTCTTGAGATTCCTCACTCTTAACCCATCTACACACTCCTGCACTCTGAATAATCTCCATCTCCGTCTACAAGCAGTCGCCTGAGTTACGATGGGATGTAATGCAGAGATGAACCACTTACAGGCCGAAAACAGCCACCTATTGATTTTATGAAGTGCGTCTCTCTGAACTCTGTTTTTTTACAGCAAAACGTTATAAATGTAAAATAATAGTCTTTTATGAAAAAGAAAATCTTACCAGAGTGCTAAATTGACATTAGACTCCATGAAATCGATCCTATTTACTATAATATATATAGCTATTGATTCTTTAGTTCAGTTAAGAGTTTAGAAATACAGCTTGGAAACAGGCCCTTCGGCCCACCGTGTCCACACCGACCAGCGATCCTAGCGCTATCCTACACACACTAGGGACAATTTACAAATTTTGCCGAAGCCAATTAACCTACAAACCTGTGCGTCTTTGGAGTGTGTTTGGAAACCCATGCAGGTCACGGGTAGGTTAATTGGCTTGGTATAAATATAAAAATTGTCCCTAGTGTGTGTAGGATAGTGTTAGTGTGCGGGGATCGCTGGTCGGCGCGGACCCGGTGGGCCGAAAGGGCCTGTTTCCGCGCTGTATCTCTAAACTAAACAAAAAAGCTACACGTGACAATAATTATCTCAACAAAAATTTCCCCTTCCCACAATTGGGCTTGGTGATCGATGGACCTTATTCTGAGTTGAAATTAGCAATCCGATTGTCGCTTGAAGCCTTGTCTCCCAGAATCTCTTCGTCATAGATCTCTTGACCGAGGGTGCAGAGAAGATTTACGAGGATGTTGCCAGGACCCGAGGGTTTGAGCTTAGTTTAGTTTAGTTTAGTTTAGAGATACAGCGCGGAAACAGGCCCTTTCAGCCCACCGGGTCCGTGCCGCCCAGCGATCCCCGCACACTAACACTATCCTACACCCACGAGGGACATTTTTATATTTACCAAGCCAATTAACCTACAAACCTGCACGTCTTAGGAGTGTGGCAGGAAACCGAAGATCTCGGAGAAAACCCACGCAGGTCACGGGGAGAACGTACAAACTCCGTACAGACGGCGCCCGTAGTCGGGATGGATCCCGGGTCTCCGGCGCTGCATTCGCTGTAAGGCAGCAACTCTACCGCTGCGCCACCGTGACCACCCGCCCGCTATCGGGAGAAGTTGAGTAGGCTGGGACTCTATTCCTTGGAGCGCAGGAGGATGAGGGGTGATCTCATTGAGGTGTACAAGATCATGAGAGGAACAGATCGGGTGAATGCACAGTCTCTTGCCCAGAGTAGGGGAATCAAGAACCAGAGGACAAAGGTTTAAGGTGAGAGGGAGGTTTCATCCCGGCTGTTTTCAGGCAACTGAACCATCCTATCATCAATTAGAGAGCGGTCCTGATCCACCATCTCCATCACTGGAGACCGTCGGACTACCTTTAATTGGGCATTACTAGACTTTATCTCGCACTGAACGTTATTCCATTTATCATGTATCTGTACAGTGTGGACGGCTCAACTGGAATCAATAGACAATAGACAATAGACAATAGGTGCAGGAGGAGGCCATTCGGCCCTTCGAGCCAGCACTGCCATTCAATGTGATCATGGCTGATCATTCTCAATCAGTACCCTGTTCCTGCCTTCTCCCCATACCCCCTGACTCTGCTATCCTTAAGAGCTCTATCCAGCTCTCTCTTGAATGCATTCAGAGAATTGGCCTCCACTGCCTTCTGAGGCAGAGAATTCCACAGATTCACAACTCTCTGACTGAAAAGGTTTTTCCTCATCTCAGTTCTAAATGGCCTACCCCTTATTCTTAAACTGTGGCCCCTGTTTCCGGACTCCCCCAACATTGGGAACATGTTTCCTGCCTCTAACGTGTCCACTCCCTTAATAATCGTGTATTGTCTTTCCACTGACTGGTTAACAAGCAAGAAACAAGCTTTTTCACTGTACCTCGGTACACGTGACAATAAACTGAAACTAAAGATTTAGTAGGAATCACACAAAGGGTGGTGGGTGTATGGAACGAGCTGCCAGAGGAGGTAGTTGAGGCTGGGACTATCACAACATTTAAGAAGCAGTTAGACAGGTACATGGATAGGACGGGTTTAGAGGGATGTGGGCAGGTGGGACTAGTGTAGCTGGGGCATGTTGGTCGGTGTGGGCAAGTTGGACCGGGGGGGCTTTTTTCATCCTGACTCCATGGACTCGGCTCAGAAGCAAATTTGTCTGGACAGAACAGAGACACAAAAAGCTGGAGTAACTCAGCGGGTCAGGCAGCATCTCTAGAGAACATGGATTGCTATTGAGGGCGTGCAGCGTAGGTTCACTAGGTTAATTCCGGGAATGGCGGGACTGTCGTATGTTGAAAGGCTGGAGCAATTTGGCTTGTATACACTGGAATTTAGAAGGATGAGGGGAGATCTTATTGAAACATATAAGATAATTAGGGGATTGGACACATTAGAGGCAGGAAACATGTTCCCAATGTTGGGGGAGTCCAGAACAAGGGGCCACAGTTTAAGAATAAGGGGTAGGCCATTTAGAACGGAGATGAGGAAGAACTTTTTCAGTCAGAGAGTGGTGAAGGTGTGGAATTCTCTGCCTCAGAAGGCAGTGGAGGCCAGTTCGTTGGATGCTTTCAAGAGAGAGCTGGATAGAGCTCTTAAGGATAGCGGAGTGAGGGGGTATGGGGAGAAGGCAGGAACGGGGTACTGATTGAGAGTGATCAGCCATGATCGCATTGAATGGCGGTGCTGGCTCGAAGGGCTGAATGGCCTACTCCTGCACCTATTGTCTATTGTCTATTGTCTATTGGATAGGTGACGTTTCACAGAGTGCTGGGGTAACTCAGCGGGTCAGGCAGCATCTCTGGAGAACA
>NC_135955.1:93508483-93580983 GCF_053455715.1 Rhinoraja longicauda | reverse complement strand
GTACAACTGCCATGCCTGTAAACACGGCTGACCTCGCTTGAGTATAGGAGCAAAGAGGTCAATAGACAATCGACAATAGACAATAGGTGCAGGAGTAGGCCATTCAGCCCTTCGAGCCAGCACCGCCATTCAATGCGATCATGTCTGATCACTCTCAATCAGTACCCCGTTCCTGCCTTCTCCCCATACCCCCTCACTCCGCTATCCTTAAGAGCTCTATCCAGCTCTCTCTTGAAAGCATCCAACGAACTGGCCTCCACTGCCTTCTGAGGCAGAGAATTCCACACCTTCACCACTCTCTGACTGAAAAAGTTCTTCCTCATCTCCGTTTTAAATGGCCTACCCCTTATTCTTAAACTGTGGCCCCTTGTTCTGGACTCCCCCAACATTGGGAACATGTTTCCTGCCTCTAATGTGTCCAATCCCCTAATTATCTTATATGTTTCAATAAGATCCCCCCTCATCCTTCTAAATTCCGGTCCTTCTGCAGTTGTACAGGGCCTTAGTGAGACCGCGCCTGGAATACTGTGTGCAGTTTTGGTCTCCAAAGGACTTTCTTCAGGTCCAGTTTAGTTTAGAGGAAGGACATTCTTGCTATTGAGGGCGTGCAGCGTAGGTTTACTAGGTTAATTCCCGGAATGGCGGGACTGTCATACTTTTGAAAGACTGGAGCGACTGGGCTTGTACGCACTGAAATTTAGAAGGATGAGAGGAGATCTTATCGAAACGTATAAGATTATTAAGGGATTGGACACGTTAGAGGCAGGAAACATGTTCCCAATGTTGGGGGAGTCCAGAACCAGGGGCCACAGTTTAAGAATAAGGGGTAGGCCATTTAGAACTGAGATGGGGAAAAACTTTTTCAGTCAGAGAGTTGTGAATCTGTGGAATTCTCTGCCTCAGAAGGCAGTGGAGGCCAATTCTCTGAATGCATTCAAGAGAGAGCTAGATAGAGCTCTTAAGGATAGCGGAGTCAGGGGGTATGGGGAGAAGGCAGAAATGGGGTACTGATTGTGAATGATCAGCCATGATCACATTGAATGGCGGTGCCGGCTCGAAGTGCCGAATGGCCTCCTCCTGCACCTATTGTCTATTGACTGACGTTTATTGGTCATCTCCTACTCGTTGGCTTAGTTTACGTTTGTTTTGTTTCCGGGTGCTGTCTGTGCGGAGTTTGCACTGCAGGGGATTTCTCCAGGTGCTCTGGTTTCCTCCCTCATTGCAAAGATATGCGGTTTTTGTTTAGTTTAGCGATACCACGTGGAAACAGGCCCTTCGGCCCACCGAGTCCACGCCGACCATCGATCACCCCTTCACACTAGTTCTATGTTATCCCACTTTCCCATCCGCTCACGACACACTAGGGGGCAATGTATGGAGGGACAATTAACCACAAACCTGCACGTCTTTGGAGTGTGGGAGGAAACCCAGAGCACCCGGAGAAAACCCACGCAGGTCACGGGGAGAACGTACAAACTCCACACAGACAGCGCCCGTAGTCAGGATCGAAACCGGGTCTCTGGCGCTGTGAGGCAGCAACTCTACCGCTGCGCTACCGCTGCGCCACCGTGCCGCATATCTGTGAGGAGTTAGTGGTGTCTAAATGTCAAATACTAGAGGGCATAGCTTCAAGGTTAGAGGGGCAAAGTTTAAAGGAGATGCAGGGGACAGTTTTCTTCACACAGAGGGTGGTGGGGGCCAGGAACGCGCTGCCTGGGGTGGTGGTGGAGGCAGATACGATAGTGGTGTTTAAGAGGCTTTTAGACAGACACACGGATATGCAGGAATGGAGGGTTATGGACCACGTGCAAGCAGAGGAGATTTGTTTATCTTGGCATCATCTTCAGCACTGACATTGTGGGCCGAAGGGCCTGTTCCTGTGCTGTTTTTAAAAAAATGTCATCCCTCCAACAACCATACATTTGAAGAAGTGTCCGAACATAAAGTCATTGTCTGTTCATGTTCTCCAGAGGAGATGTATGGGGCACAGAGTGGTGGGTGATGAGATCACGGAACAGTACAGCAGAGGAACAGGCCCTTCAGCTAGGGTTGCCAACTGCCCTGTATTTTGGGCTAAATTGGTTTGTCCCGTACGGGACTGCCTTTGTCCCCGTATTAGTCCTGGGGGACGATGTAGGCCTGGACAGTGTAGGTCTGGACAGTGTAGGCCCGGGGGACGATGTGGGCCCGGATAGTGTAGGTCCAGACAGTGTAGGCCCGGACACTGTAGGCCCGGACACTGTAGGCCCGGACAGTGTAGGCCCGGACAGTGTAGGCTCGGACAGTGTAGGTCCGGACAGTGTAGGCCCAGACAGTGTAGGCTCGGACAGTGTAGGTCCGGACAGTGTAGGCCCGGACAGTGTAGTCCCGGACAGTGTAGGTCCGGACGGTGTAGGCCCCGACGGTTTTATGCCCCGACGGTGTAGGCCCGGACCTTTTATGCCCGGACAGTGTCGGCCAGGACGGTGTAGGCCCGGACGGTGTAGACCCGGACGGTGTAGGCCCGGACGGTGTAGGCCCGGACGGTGTAGGCCCAGACAGCGTAGGCCCGGACACTGTAGGCCCGGGCGCCACCTGACGGAGATTGCGTGGCAACCCGCCTCCCGGCCCGGGCGGCTGCCATTGGTGGAGCGGGAGCACGTGGCCGCTGGCTGGGTGAGCTCACGTGGGGCGCGGGGCGGTGATGTCACCCTTTGTCCCTTATTTGGGAGTGAGACGGTTGGCAACCCCTAGTACATGTGCTGAACATGATGCCACGTTAAACTAACCAGCTCTGCCTGCACATGATCCATATCCCTCTATGCCCTGAACTTCCCTATGCCTATCTAAAAGCCTCTTAAACACCACTATCGTATCTGCCTCCACCACTACCCCTGGCAGCGCGACCCAGGCCCCCACCACCCTCTGTGTGAACAAAATGACTCTCCAGGTCTCCTATTTCCTTTGCCACTTTCACTTTAGGCCTTTTTAATGCCGGAATTTTTTCAGTCCGAAATAGACTTGCATTTACAAATGACCTGAATTCTTAACAAAGGTCTTTTAAAACTGAACAAAAAGAGCAGCTAAAATGAACAGATTGCAATGTTGATATTTGCCAGTGGCTGGTGTCTGCTAAATATGAAATTCTTGAATAATGGTGAGGATACAGGGAGCTGGAGAGAGAGAGACAGAGTGCTGGAGTAACTCAGCTGGTCATACATACATTGAAACATAGACAATCGGTGCAGGAGGAGGTCATTCGGCCCTTCGAGCCAGCACCGCCATTCAATGTGATCATGGCTGATCATCCACAATCAGTAACCCGTGCATGCCTTCTCCCCATATCCCTTGATTCTGCTAGTCCCTAGAGCTCTGTCTAGCTCTCTCTTGTATGCATCCAGTTAATTGGCCTCCACTGCCTTCTGTGGCAGAGAATTCCACAGATCCACAACTCCCTGGGTGAAAACGTTTTTCCTCATCGCAGTTCTAAATGGCCTACCCCTTATTTTTAAACTGTGGCCCCTGGTTCTGGACTCCCCCAACATCGGGAACATGTTTCCTGCCTCTAGCGTGTCCAACCCCTTAATAATCTTATATGTTTCAATAAGATCCCCTCTCATCCTTCTAAATTCCAGCGTATACAAGCCTAGTCGCTCCAGTCTTTCAACATACGACAGTCCCGCCATTCCGGGGATTAACCTAGTGAACCTACGCTGCACGCCCTCAATAGCAAGGATGTCCTTCCTCAAATTAGGAGACCAAACCTGCACACAGTACTCCAGGTGCGGTCTCACTAGGGCCCTGTACAACTGCAAAAGGACCTCTTTGCTCCTATACTCAACTCCTTTTGTTATGAAGGCCAACATGCCATTAGCTTTCGACACTCAGCATCTCTGGAGAACATGGATAGGTGACGTTTCTCAGAGTGCTGGAGTAACTCAGCGGGTCAGGCAGCATCTCTGGAGAGAATGGGTGGTGTTTCGGGTTGAGACCCTTCCTCAGACCTTATCATGTATCTGTACACTGTAAATGGCTCGATTGTAATCATGTGTTGTCTTTCCGTTGGCTGGTTAGCACGCAACGAAAGCTTTGCACTGTACCTCGGTACACGTGACAATAAACTAAACTCAACTGAGTACTTGAATAGATTAAATTGAATATAAATTCAGCATCAAAAGAAAAGTTAAATGATAGTTAAAAACTGGTGAATGTAACAGGATTTATTATGTGTGGTGAAATGATACATTACCCGCAGTTGAACAATAAGACCAATAAGAATAATCAATAAACAATAAAAATGCAATAACACATACAATCACAACTAACACCTGGAGCTAAATATACTGTGTTAAGATCTCAGAGCAAACTCATTGAGTGATACAGTGTGGAACCAGGCCCTTTGGCCCAACTTGCCCACACCAACCAACATGTCCCATCTACACTAGTCCCACTTGCCTGCGTTTGGACCATATCCCACCAAACCTGTCCTCAGCTCAGTTCTGAAAGAGGGTCTCGACCCGAAACATCACCTACTCCTTTTCTCCAGTGATGTTGTCTGTCCCGCTCAGGTACTTTGGCTTTTTGTGTTTATCTTCGGTTTAAACCATCAACTGCAGATCCTTCCATCTGGTGTTTGAATTGCCAGAGCAGGCCGTGATGCAACCAGTCAATGTGCTCTCTACTTAGGGTTGCCAACCGTCACGTATTAGCCGGGAATGTCCCGTAGTAGGCCTGGGGGACGCTGTAGACCCAGACACTGTAGGCCCGGACAGTGTAGGCCTGGACACTGTAGGCCCGGAAACTGTAGGCCCAGAGGCTGTAAGTCCGGACACGTAGGTCCAGACTCTGTAGGCCTGGACAGTGTAGGTCCGGACAGTGTAGGCCCGGACAGTGTAGGTCCTGACAATGTAGGTCCCGACAGTGTAGGTCCCGACAGTGTAGGCCCGGACAGTGTAGGTCCCGGACAGTGTAGGCCCGGACAGTGTAGGCCCGGACATTGTAGGCCCGGACAGTGTAGGCCCGGACAGTGTAGGCCCGGACAGTGTAGGCCCGGACACTGTAGGCCCGGATACTGTAGGCCCGGACAGTGTAGGCCCGGAGGTCCGGGCACCTCCTCAAGGAGGTTGCTTAGCAACCCGCTTCCCGGCCCAGGTGGCCGCCATTGGTGGAGCGGGAGCATGTGGCCGCTGGCTGGGTGAGGTCACGTGGGGCGCGGGGCAGTGACGTCACCTTGTCCGGTATTTGGGAGAGAGATTTGGGAGAGGGTTGACACCCCTATCTCTACTGTACACCTGCAGATGTTCAAGAGTCTAAACCGTCCCCTTTTATGCATGGTATACCTGCGGTAGGAAACTATTGTGTCACTCCTCCTATCCTGGGTTGTAAGTTCACAAGTCATAGGAACAGAATTAGGCCATTCGGCCCATTGAATCTACTCCGCCATTCAATCATGGATGATCTATTTCTCCCTCCGAACCCCATTCTCCTGCCTTCTCCCCATAAGCCTTGACACCCGTACTAAACAAGAATCTATCCATCTCTGCCTTAAATATATCCACTGACTTGGCCTCCACTGCCTTCCATGGCAAAGAATTCCTCAGGTTCACCACCCTCTGACGAAATAAATTCCTCCTCATCTCTTTCCTAACAGAACATCCTTTAATTCTGAGGCTGTGACCTCTAGTCCTAGACTCTCCCACTTTTGAACAGTACAAACTCCAACTAATCTATGAACTACGAAGTGTCTTGGTAGCACGAAAGACTTTGGGCTTTTTGCAATAGTTTAGTTTAGTTTAGTTTAGAGACACAGACTGGAAATAGCCCCTTAACCCCATGTTTTTAATACCAAGCCAATCGACCTTCAAAACTGTACACTTAAGACTTTGGAAACATAGAGACATAGAAAACATAGACAATAGGTGCAGGAATAGGCCATTTGGCCCTTCGAGTCAGCACCGCCATTCAATATGATCATGGCTGATCATCTGACATCAGTACCCTGTTCCTGCTTTCTCCCCATATCCCTTGATTCCGTTAGCCCTAAGAGCTAAATCTAACTCTCTCTTGAAAGCTAAAACTAACTCTTTCTTGGAGTGTGGGAGGAAACCGAAGATCTTGGAGAAAACCCACGCAGGTCACGGGGAGAACGTACAAACTCCGTACAGACGGCACCCGTAGTCGGGATGGAACCCGGGTCTCCGGCGCTGTGAGGCCGCAACTCTACCGCTGCGCCACCGTGACACCCTTCTTGGGTACTGTTTATGGCCTGTTACGTTAGGCTGCTGCAAGTAAGAATTTCATTGTTTCCCGTGTTGTCTGACGGTACATTTGACAATTAAACACTTGACTCTTGGGTCTTGGCAGAGGAGAACAGCCACAAAATCGATAAAACCCTCAGTTGAACAATGATGCGAACGCACAAAAAATATTGAGAAAATTGTTTATCCTTGAGAATAATGTTCCTCACAAGTTCATAGTGTCCTCAATCTCTTTCTCAGCCAAGATGCAGTTATTTAAGATTTATTTCAGGAGTCAAGAGACTTTAAAGACTTTAGATTTACAGCGCAGAAACAGCCCCTTCGGCTCACTGATTTAAGTGGGACGTTATGGGCAACTTTTTCACTTGGAGGCTAGGTAGTGTCAAGTCTGGTTCAACGATGCTTTATTGTCACATGTACCTAGGTAGAGTGAAATGTTTTCTTGTGCATACAACCTGGTATAATCATGCTGCAGACCTCACCTAAACATAAGGGGTTGCCAACTATCTCACTCCCAAATAAGGGACAAAAGGTTGCGTCACCGCCCCGCAACAATAGACAATAGGTGCAGGAGGAGGCCATTCGGCCCTTCGAGCCAGCACCACCACTCAATATGATCATGGCTGATCATTCTCAATCAGTACCCTGTTCCTGCCTTCTCCCCATACCCCCTGACTCTGCTATCCTTAAGAGCTCTATCTAGCTCTCTCTTGAATGCATTCAGAGAATTGGCCTTCAGAGAATTGCATTCAGAGGTTTCGGCCCAATGGCTCCACTTGGTCTAGTCAGCTCTGGTTTATTGTCACCCACATGTTCAGACCGTGATGGTGCATCCTTATTGTTTTGATGTGGTTATGTTTTATTCTTAAGTGTTAGCCGTGTGTGTTTGTGTTGTCATTTGTGAGCGGGCACCCAGGCACATTCCTTGTATGTGCACATACTTGGCCAATAAACTCATGACAATAAAACACTCTTGACTCTTGACTCTTGACGTGTACAAACCTTGCAGCATCGTTTTACTCTTAAGTACATTATGAGAAAACATTTTTTCACACAGAGAGTGGTGAGTCTGTGGAATTCTCTGCCACAGAAGGTAGTTGAGGCCAGTTCATTGGCTATATTTAAGAGGGAATTAGATGTGGCCCTTGTGGCTAAAGGGATCAGGGGGTATGGAGAGAAGGCAGGTACGGGATACTGAGTTGGATGATCAGCCATGATCATATTGAATGGCGGTGCAGGCTCGAAGGGCCGAATGGCCTACTCCTGCACCTATTTTTCTATGAGGCAAAGTGTGTGAGCTGGCACTGTGAGGCAACAGCTCGACCGCTGTGCCAACGTGCCGCCCAACTCAAAAAGGAAACAAGGGTTGTACAAACTTCGCAGCGTAACCTGGGGAAACACGCAAAGCAGACGGACAACATGAACGTCTAATTACTGCCCAGTAATCTCAAGTGTTGGACAACTGCGATGCATTCTTTGGATCATTCAAAGCTGTGATCCGAAGAGGCTCAAAAGAGATCAGAGTGAATTAATTACATTTTTAATTGTTTCTCTTCCCATCTTATTCTCAAAAGGATAGAAGGTGAGAGAAGGGAAGAGAAGAAATGTTCTCAGTTTGTTTCTCGTCTTGTCAACGAAGTGAAGGTAAAATTAATGATTGAGAATGACCAGCCATGATCACATTGAATGGTGGTGCTGGCTCGGCGGGCCAAATGGCCTACTCCTGCACCTATTATCTATTGTTTATAATCAGCTCCCTGCAAAGAATTAACTTGTGTTTAGGAAGGAACTGCAGATGCTTGTTTGCACTGAAGAAGGAAACAAAATGCTGGAGTAACTCAGCGGGTCAGGCAGCATCTCTGGAGAGAAAAAAATGGGTAACGTTTTGGGTCGATACCCTTCTTCAGTTTCAATAGACAATAGACAATAGGTGCAGGAGGAGGCCATTCGGCCCTTCGAGCCAGCACCGCCATTCAATGTGATCATGGCTGATCATTCTCAATCAGTACCCCGTTCCTGCCTTCTCCCCATACCCCCTGACTCCGCTATCCTTAAGAGCTCTATCTAGCTCTCTCTTGAATGCATTCAGAGAATTGGCCTCCACTGCCTTCTGAGGCAGAGAATTCCACAGATTCACAACTCTGACTGAAAAGGTTTTTCCTCATCTCCGTTCTAAATGGCCTACCACTTATTCTTAAACTGTGGCCCCTGGTTCTGGACTCCCCCAACGTTGGGAACATGTTTCCTGCCTCTAACGTGTCCAACCCCTTAATAATCTTATACGTTTCGATAAGATCCCCTCTCATCCTTCTAAATTCCAGTGTATACAAGCCTAGTCGCTCCAGTCTTTCAACATACGACAGTCCCGCCATTCTGGGAATTAACCTAGTAAACCTACGCTGCACACCCTCAATAGCAAGAATATCCTTCCTCAAATTTGGAGACCAAAACTGCACACAGTACTCCAGGTGCGGTCTCACTAGGGCCGTGTACAACTGCAGAAGGACCTCTTTGCTCCTATACTCAACTCCTCTTGTTATGAAGGCCAACATTCCATTGGCTTTCTTCACTGCCTGCTGTACCTGCATGCTTCCTTTCAGTGACTGATGCACTAGGACGCCCAGATCTCGTCTCAGTTCTAAATGGCCTACCCCTTATTCTTAAACTGTGGCCCCTTGTTCTGGACTCCCCCAACATTGGGAACATGTTTCCTGCCTCGAACGTGTCCAACCCCTTAATAATCTTATGCTTTTCGATAAGATCTCCTCTCACCCTTCTAAATTCCAGTGTATCTCATCCCTTCTAGCTGGAGATGCTGCCTGTTACGCTGAGTTACTCCACGATTAGGAATGATCTAACCCTTGTTGACAAGGTGTGAATTAACAGGCAGCACGTTGTCGGCAGTGTCATGAATATCAGGGGAAGCATTACTTAAGCCTGCAGAACCTCATTACATACAAAGTTTATTTTGAAATCCCCCCTGGACCGAACGAGCTGGGAAGAAAAACGCGAAAAGTGGTGAGAGCAAGAATTGCGATAGAAATGAGATTAAAGATGTTTAGTCTAGTTTAGTTTATTGTCACGTGTAGCGAGGTACAGTGAAAAGCATCCCTTCCCTTGTTGCGTGCTGACCAGGCAGCGGAAAGACTATCTATACACTAAAACTCTCGTTTGTTTGTGTGTTTGTTCCTGAACTACAGCCAAACGGTGCACGATAGCACGACAATTCTAGGCCCACCTTAGTCACCGTCGTCCCTTTGGAACTAATGGAAGAAGTTTCATTGAAATCGGTGTTATATTTATAAAGTTATTCGCATTTTAAAGTTTAAATCTATCTCCTAGGGAGGGAGGGGGGAGGACGGATAAGAGGGTTGAGGGGGATGGAGTGGAGGGGGAGGGGAAGGGGGATGGAGGGGGAGGGGAGGGGGAGGGAGGGAGGGGGAGGGAGGGAGGGAGAGGGAGAAGGGGGGTGGGGGAGGGGAGAAGGGGGGGTGGGGGAGGGGGAGGGGAGGGGGGAGGGAGGGGGAGGGGGGAGGATGGAGGGGGCGAGGGGTGAGGGGGGAAGGGGAGGGGGGAAATGGGGGAGGGAGGGGGGAGTGCTGCACCAATGCAGGGGAGGTTTGGACCCAACAGGTCCACTTGGTCTAGTATTTGATTACAATCGAGTCGTCCACAGTGTACAGATACATGATAAAGAGAATAACGTTTAGTGCAAGGTAAAGTCTGATTAAAGATAGTCCGAGGGTCACCAATGAGGTAGATAGTAGTTCAGCACTGCTCTCTGGTTGTGGTAGGATGGTTCAGTTGCCTGATAACAGCCGGGAAGAAACTGTCCCTGAATCTGGAGGTGTGCGTTTTCACACTTCTGTACCTCTTGCCCGATGGGAGAGGGGAGAAGAGGGAGTGGCCGGGGTGAGACTTGATTATGCTGCTGGCCTTGCCGAGGCAGCGTGAGGTGTAGATGGAGTCTATGGAATAATAATAATAATAATAACTGTGCAAAGACGAAAACAAAGGCCCCCAAGTCCATGTAGTTCTTGAACCTTTAGAGGTTGATTATGGAAAAAGTAGAGACCACAATGGTCCATTTTTGGCTGTGGGGAAGGTGATCACGAATGGAGACAGTGAAACTCAGCAGAACGACAACGAAACTAGTAGAGCAACTGGGGTGGGGGAGGGACGGAGAGAGAGGGGATGCAAGGGTTACTTGAAGTTAGAGAAATCAATTTTCCCGCACTGACCTTTCTGTCCTGGGCCTCCTCCATTGTCAGAGTGAGGCCCAGCGCAAATTGGAGGAACAGCACCTCCTATTTCGCTTGGGCAGCTTACAGCCCAGCGGTATGAACATTGACTTCTCTAACTTCAAGTAACCCCGGCATCCTCTCTCTGTCCGTCCCTCCCCCACTCAAGTCGTCGAAATAGTTTCAATATCGTCCTGTTGAGTCTCATTGTCTGTAACTCATTTTCACCCAGCCCACAGCTAACAATGACCTGTTTCCTTTAACCTCGTTACTTGTTTGCATTTCTTTCAATCATTTGTTCTATTTCTCTCTACATCACCGTCTGTATCTCTCGTTTCCCCTTTCCCCTGACTCTCAGCCTGAAGAAGAGTCATAAGCTGAAACGTCACCTATCCATGTTCTCCAGAGATGCTGCCTGACCCGTTGAGTTACTCCAGCACCCTGTGAAACGTCACCTATCCACGTTCCCCACAGATGCTGCCTGACCCGCTGAGTTACTCCAGCATTTTGCGTCTATCTTCAATGTTCATACCACTGGCGTGTAAACTTCCCAAGTGAAATATGAGGTGCTGTTCCTCCAATTTGTGTTGGGCTTCACTCTGACAATGGAGGAGGCCCAGAACTGAAAGGTCAGTGTGGGAATGGGAGGGGGAGTTAAAGTGTTTGGCAATCCGGAAGATCACGCTGGCCAAGGCGGACTGAGCGGAATTGTTCACTTAGGTTGTAAATAGGGTTGCCAACTTCCTCACTCCCAAATAAGGGACAAAGGTTGACGTCACCGCCCCGCGCCCCACGTGACCTCACCCAGCCAGCGGCCACGTGCTCCCGCTCCACCAATGGTGGCCGCCCGGGCCGGGAGGCGGGTTGCAATGTAACCTCCGTTACGCGGCGCCCGGGCCTCGGGGCCTACAGTGTCCGGGCCTACAGTGTCCGGGCCTACAGTGTCCGGGCCTACAGTGTCCGGGCAAAAACTGTCCAGGCCTATAGCGTCCGGGTCTACAGCGTCCGGGACTACAGCGTCCGGGCCTACAGCGTCCGGGCCTACAGCGTCCGGGCCTACAGCGTCCGGGCCTACAGCGTCCGGGCCTACAGCGTCCGGACCTATAGCGTCCAGGCCTACAGCTTCCAGGCCTACAGCGCCCCCCGGGCCTACAGCATCCGGACCTACAGCATCCGGGCCTAAAGCGTCCGGGCCTACAGCGTTCGGGCCTACAGCGTCCGGACCTACAGCGTCCGGGCCTACAGCTTCCGGGCCTACAGCTTCCGGGCCTACAGCGCCCCCCGGGCCTACAGCATCCGGACCTACAGCATCCGGGCCTACAGCGCCCCCCCCCCCCCCCGGGTCTAATACGGGACAAGGGCGGTCCCTTATGGAACAAACTAATTTACCTCAAAATGCTGAAGATGTCCCGGCTGATACGGGACAGTTGGCAACCCCTAGTTGTAAACTGCCCAAGTGATATTTGGGAAAGCTGACCTTCCGATGTCCCAAATGCTCTGGCCCTTCCCCCACCACCAACAGACAAGTCAAAGACAGGGCAGGAGCCTTATCGAACTTTAACCACGCTATCTATCAGCACTTAGCTTATCAGCACTTTGTGAATTTGCACTCCTCCCATTCCCCCAACCACAAGGTCTTGGGTAAACAGTCTGGGACAATGCGGTTCCTTCACTCAGTGTGCTGCAGTTAATTGAGAGATAACGATATCAAAGTACCTGTCTCATCCTCCCCCTTCCTGAGGAGTGGGGGTGACATTGCACAGACCATGTCGTTCCTGTTCCTTTCTGTTCTTTATAAAGTGGACGGCAACGCTCCAGAGTAAAACAGTGCATAATGGTTGCCAAACACCAACTCCCCCTCCCATTCCCACACTGACCTCTCTGTGCTGGGCCTCCTCCATTGTCAGAGCGAGACCCAGATAGGGTTGCCAAATATCTCATCCCCCAAATAAGGGACAAAAGTTGACGTCACCGCCCCGCGCCCCACGTGACCTCGCCCAGCCAGCGGCCACGTGCTCCCGCTCTACTGATGGCGGCCGCCCAGGCCGGGAGGCAGGTCGCTACGCAACCTCCGTTAGGCTAACACACTCGGCCCCGCTCCCCGAACACAATCCGTTAGCCTACTGTGTCCGGCCGACAGTGTCCGGGCATACAGTGTCCGGGCCTACAGTGTCCGGGCCGACAGTGTCCGGACCTATACTATTGGGGCCTACAGTGTCCGGGCCTACAGCGTCCGGGCCTACAGTGTCCGGGCCTACAGTGTCCGGGTCTACAGTGTCCGGGCCTACAGTGTCCAGGCTTACAGTGTCTGGGCCTATAGTGTTCAGGTTTACAATGTTCAGGCCTACAGTGTCCAGGGCTACAGTGTCAGGGCCTACAGTGCCGTCCAGGCCTAATACGGGACAAGGGCGGTCCCGTACGGGACAAACCAATTTAGCCCAAAATACGGGATGTCCCGGCTAATACGGGACAGTTGGCCACCCTAGTTACACCCTACCCTTCCATATCTCTGTGACTCCCTCTCCCCTGACTCAATCTAAAGAAGGGTCTTGACCCGAAACGTTACCCATTCCTTCTATCCAGAGATGCTGCCCGACCCGCTGAGTTACTCCAGCAATTACTCCAGTTAATCTTCAGCGCATAAACCTATCTTTGCTTTGGCCTTTAGCCTCTCATGTTTTTGGCACCCAACATTTCAAGTGGCTTAATGAAATGCTGCATCCGATCCAGTGATCGGCAAGAAGTGTTGACCTTTGCCAACAACCCCTTGTCCTGCGAGTTTTTACCAAAACCTGTACTTAAAGGTTCAAAGAACAGTACAAGTGCTAACAACTACATTTAAAAAAATAGTATCACAATGTTTAAGAAACATTTAGACTGGTAGTTGAGTTTTTCAGTTTGAGTTCAGTTTATTGTCACGTGTACCGAGGTACAGTGAAACACTTTTGTTGCGTGCTAACCAGCCAGCGGAAACACTATACATAGGGGTTGCCAACTATCTCACTCCCAAATAAGGGACAAGGTGATGTCACCGCCCCGCGTCCCGCGCCCCACGTGGCCGCACCCAGCCAGCGGCCACGTGCTCCTGCTCCACCAATGGCGGCCGCCCAGGCCAGGAGGTGGGTTGCTTAGCAACCTCTGATAGGTGGCGCCCAGGCCTCCGGGCCTACACTGTCCGGGCCTACAGTGTCTGGGCCTACAGTGCTCCAGGGCCTAATACGGACAAGGCAAATCAACTTAGCCCAATATACGGGATGTCCCGGCTAATATGGGACAGTTGGCAACCCTATCCATAGTGTACAGATACATGATAAAGGGTGTAAAGTGATTTGGCCTTGGCATCATGTCCAGCACAGACGTTGTGGGATGAATGGCCTGATCCTGTGCTGCACTGTTCTACGTCTGACGAAAGGTCTCGACCCGAAACGTCACCCATTCCTTCTCTCCAGAAATGCTGCTTGTCCCGCCAAGTTACTCCAGCTTCTTGTGTCTACCTTCTGTACTGTTCTACGTTCTAGATGCAGTAATAAATGTTCCCAATGTTGGGGGAGTCCAGAACCAGGGGGCCGCACAGTCTGAGAATAAAGGGGAGGCCATTTAAAACTGAGGTGAGAAAAATCTTTTTCACCCAGAGAGTTGTGAATTTGTGGAATTCTCTGCCACAGAGGGCAGTGGAGGCCGATTCACTGGATGGATTTAAAAGAGTGTTAGATAGAGCTCTAGGGGCTAGCGGAATCAAGGGATATGGGGAGAAGGCAGGCACGGGTTACTGATTGTGGATGATCAGCCATGATCACAATGAATGGTGGTGCTGGCTCGAAGGGCCAAATGGCCTCCTCCTGCACCTATTTTCTATGCTTCTATGTTTTTATGTTTCTACATTCTTCGTTCTACGATGCCTGGCTCGCTGAGTTACTCCAGCATTTTGTGTCTACCTCCTGTACTGAGGGAGTTAGATGTGGCCCTTGTGGCTAAAGGGATCAGGGTGTATGGGGAGAAGGCAGGTACAGGTTACTGAGCTGGATGATCAGCCATGATCATATTGAATGGCGGTGCAGGCTCGAAGGGCCGAATGGCCTCCTCCTGCACCTATTTTCTATGTTTCTATGTTTCTATGTACTGTTCTGCGTTCTTCGTACTACGCTGCCTGACCTGTCGAGTTACTCCAGCACTCCGTGTCCTTCTTGTTTGGAGTTGTGGTGTGCATTGGGCGATCCTTGCTAAGCCAACTGTGACTTCTAAATCCGAAACAGATGGATTTTTGTTAAACAGTCAGTCGGAAAGTCAAAGTACATGATACTGTCACCAGCCATGCATGGTTTTACTTACAGAAAGGCAAACAGACAGAGAGCCTAATCCTGCTGCACTATTCTCAGGTTTCTGTATAAAAGGACTAAACCTAAATGTACCTGGGGGAATCTCCAGATTCCAGGTTCCTTTTATGTTTCTCTCACTCTTCAACTGCGAGCAATAACAATAACTTACATTTATAAAGCGCTCCTTTGAATGTATTTAAGGAATCTCAACTTTGATTCACGAGGGATGTTAACAATACGATTGCAATTTAAACAGCAACCAAAACCGCATCGACACAGAGTGCTGGAGTAACTCAGTGGGTCAGGCAGCATCTCTGGAGAACATGGATAGGTGACGTTTCACAGAGTGCTGGAGTAACTCAGCGGGTCAGGCAGCATCTGTGGAGAACATGGATAGGTGGCGTTTCACAGAGTGCTGGAGTAACTCAGTGGGTCAGGCAGCATCTGTGGAGAACATGGATAGGTGGCGTTTCACAGAGTGCTGGAGTAACTCAGCGGGTCAGGGCCCATCCCTGTGCTGTCCTGTTCAACAGCTCGAGTGCGGTCCTGACCTCCCATCTATCATATTGGAGAACCTTAAACTATCTTTAATCTGATTTTATCGGACTCCAATGTTAGATGTTTCCTCTAAAAGTTGTAGCTTTACCCTTTACCTGTGCAGACGGCTCGATTGTAATCATGGATAGTATTTTCTCTGACTGGAGAAACAGGCAAACAAAAAGCTTTTCACTGTACCTCGGTACACGTGACAATGATGAACTGAACTAAACTAAACTAGGTTCTATGCCCTGTTATTAGATTGTCTTAGGGTGTACCATGAACTGCACATCAAAATTCCTTCCTGGAGCACCAATAATAGACCTTTCACGAGTGGCACACAGATTTCATGCCATTTTTAACATAATACGTTACTGGTCCACTCAGTCCGCCTGAACCAACCTGATCTCCCGGTGGCTCAGCACTTCAACTCCCCCCCTCCCACTCCCAGTCTGACCTTTCTGTCCTGGGCCTCCACCATTGTCAGAGTGAGGCCCAGCGCAAATGTCATATGAGGAAATATTGGAAAGACTGGGCTTGTATTCACTGGAGTTTAGAAGGATGAGAGGGGATCTTATAGAGACGTATAAAAGTATAAAAGGACTGGACCAGCGAGATGAAGGAAAAATGTTCCCAATGTTGGGGGAGTCCAGAACCAGGGGCCACACAGTCTTAGAATAAAGGGGAGGCCATTTAAAAGTGAGATGAAAATAAACCTTTTCACCCAGAGAGTTGTGAATCTGTGTAATTCTCTGCCAGATAAAGCTCTAGGGGCTAGAGGAATCAAGGGATATGGGGAGAAGGCAGGCATGGGTTACTGAATAGACAATAGACAATAGGCAATAGACAATAGGTGCAGGAGTAGGCCATTCGGCCCCTCGAGGCAGCACCACCATTCAATGTGATCATGGCTGATCATTCTCAATCAGTACCCCGTTCCTGCCTTCTCCCCATACCCCCTGACTCCGCTATCCTTAAGAGCTCTATCTAGCTCTCTCTTGAATGCATTCAGAGAATTGGCCTCCACTGCCTTCTGAGGCAGAGAATTCCACAGATTCACAACTCTCTGACTGAAAAGGGTTTTTCTCATCTCCGTTCTAAATGGCCTACCCCTTATTCTTAAACTGAAGAGAGTGATTGTGGACGATCAGCAATGTTCACAATGAATGGCGGTGCTGGCTCGAAGGGCCAAATGGCCTCCTCCTGCACCTATTTTCTACGTTTCTATGTTCAACTGAACTAAACTAAATCTACGCCAAAAGGAATTTCACGCACAAATAAAACTGACTAGCAAAATGTCAGCTACACGCTGACTTCAAAAGGCAATTGGGTTTTCAACTTTATGAAATTGACTAATTAAACAGCAGGTAGACGCAAAATGCTGTAGTAACTCAGCGGGTCAGGCAGCATCTCAGGAGAGAAGGAACGGGTGACTTTTCGGGTCGAGACTGAAGAAGAATTCTCCAGATCGGTGTGAAGAAGGGTCTCGACCAGAAACGTCACCCATTCCTTCTCTCCAGAGATGCTGCCTGACCCGCTGAGTTACTCGAGCATTTTGTGTCTATCTTCGATTTTAACCAGCATCTGCAGTTTTTTTATCCTACTAATTAAACAGCAGTACTTTCCTAGGTTATTAGAAGCGATGAAATATTATGTGCTCGTTGCCAAGCGTGGCGTGGCTTGGCACAGGATCACAGAGCTTATGGGCAAGGCATCCATTCCAACAGTGTTCACACAATGATTCAGCTCCACAAACTAGTTAATGGATAATCTATGACAAGAAAGTGTTGGACAGCGAGAACCAGATAATATTGGACTACCAAGGTTCAGTGAAAAGCTTTTACTGCGTGCTAACCAGTCAGCGGAAAGACAATGCAAGGTAGACACAAAATGCTGGAGTAACTCAGCGGGTCAGGCAGCATCTGTGGAGAACATGGATAGGTGACGTTTCACAGAGTGCTGGAGTAACTCAGCGGGTCAGGCAGCATCTCTGGAGCACATGGATAGGTGACGTTTCACAGAGTGCTGGAGTAACTCAGCGGGTCAGGCAGCATCTTTGGAGAACATGGATAGGTGATGTTGCGGGACGAGACCCTTCTTCAGACTTGAGACACAGCGGAAAGACAATATATGATTACAATCGAGCCACTCACAGTGTACAGATACATGATAAAGGGAATAACGTTTAGTGCAAGGTAAAGCCAGCAAAGTCCGATCGAGGATAGTCCGAGGGTCACCAAAGAGGTAGATAGTAGTTCAGCACTGCTCTCTGGTTGGGGTATCATATCATATATCATATCATATATATACAGCCGGAAACAGGCCTTTTCGGCCCTCCAAGTCCGTGCCGCCCAGTGATCCCCGTACATTAACACTATCCTACACCCACTAGGGACAATTTTTTACATTTACCCAGCCAATTAACCTACATACCTGTACGTCTTTGGAGTGTGGGAGGATGGTTCAGTTGCCTGATAACAGCTGGGAAGAAACTGTCCCTGAATCTCGAGGTGTGCGTTTTTCACACTTCTGTACCTTTTGTTCATGTTCATAATGAATAGGAGCAGAATTAGGCCATTCAGCCCATCAAGTCTACTCTGCCATTCAACTTCGTCAACATTCCCCCCCCCCCCCCCACCTTAAATCTATATCCTCGATTCCCCTACTCTGGGCAAGAGACCGTGCATCTACCCAATCTATTCCTCACATGATCATGTACACCTCAATAAAATCACCCCTCATTCTCCTGCGCTCTAAGGAATAGAGTCCCAGCCAGCTCAACCTCTCCCTGTAGCTCACACCCTCTAGTCCTGGCAACATCCTCTTGATTTCTTCTCTGCGCACTGGGTCAGGAGATTATTGGCCAGAGATTCTGACAGACAAGTCTTCAATCTGATTGCTCATTTCAACTCAGAATAAGGTCACAATGTCATAAGGCCGTAAGTAATAGGAGCGTAATTAGGCCATTCGGCCCATCAAGTCTACCCCCTTGAGGGCAGGTGTCTTTCTGACCTGCAACCTTCATAATTTCATAACTTATGGACATCGGACAATATTTGCAGCAAATAAAATATTTTAGCGACACAAGGAACTGCAGATGCTAGTTTACAAAATATAGCCACAAATTGCTGGAGTAACTTAGCGGGCCAAATGGCATCTCTGGAGAACATGGAGTCTGAAGAAGGGTCCCAACTTGAAACAACACCTGTCTGTGTTCTCCACAGATGCTGCCTGACCCGCTGAGTTACTCCAGCACTCTGTGAAACGTCACCTATCCATGTTCTCCACAGATGCTGCCTGACCCGCTGAGTTACTCCAGCACTCTGTGAAACGTCACCTATCCATGTTCTCCACAGATGCTGCCTGACCCACTGAGTTTAAAGCAGCATATGCATTTCCTTCCTACACATAACACACGGCTTTCCAAAATTTTAGCTTGCAGCAACAAAAATAAAGTGGCAGCTATTAAAAAGATCTTTATTTTTGAAAATCCTCTGAGAGAAATAATATTGTTATTGAGAGTCTAAAACGCTCTTGGCCCTAACCCAATTCTGCATTGACACAAATGTGTTTATAACATATTTTTATATCACACAAGATTTCTTAGGAATGTATCTATCATGTTTACAGATACAGAGGTACAGCGCGGAAACAGGCCCTTCGGCCCACCGGGTCCGCGCCGACCAGCGATCCCCGCACACTAACACTATCCTACACACACCAGGGACAATTTTTACATTTATACCAAGCCAATTAACCTACAAACCTGCACGTCTTTGGAGTGTGGGAGGAAACCGAAGATCTCGGAAAGAACCCACGCAGGTCACGGGGAGAACGTACAAACTCCGTACAGACAGCACCCGTAGTCGGGATGGAACCTGGGTCTCCGGCGCTGTGAGGCAGCAACTCTACCGTTGCGCCACCGTGACCGCCCTCATATGTGTGGCATTTAAGAAGCTTTTGAACCACAGAGTGATACAGCGTGGAAACAGGCCCTTCGGCCCAACTGGCCCACACCGACCAACATGCCCCATCTACACTAGTCCCACCTGCCTGCGTTCGGCCCATATTCCTGCAAACCTGTCCTATCCATGTACGTCTAAATGTCCGTTAAACAGACACTAGTCTGAGAATAAAGGCCACAGTCTGAGAATAAAGGGGAGGCCATTTAAAACTGAGGTGAGTTGTGAATTTGTGGGATTCTCTGCCACAGAGGGCAGTGGAGGCCGATTCACTGGATTACTTTAAAAGAGAGTTAGATAGAGCTCTAGGGGCTAGCGGAATCAAGGGGTATGGGGAGAAGGCAGGCACGGGTTACTGATTGTCAGCCATGATCACAATGAATGGCGGTGCTGGCTCGAAGGGCCGAATGGCCTCCTCCTTCACCTATTTTCTATGTTTCTATGTTCTCGACTTGCAGGGGTTATGGGTAGAAGGCAGGAGAATGGGGTTGAGAGGGAGAGATTGATTGAAGAAAGATTGAATTACAAGGTCATAAGTGATAGGAGCAGAATTAGGCCATTCGGCCCATCAAGTCTACCCCACCTTTCAATCATGGCTGGTCTATCTCTCCCTCCCAACCCCATTCTCCTGCCTTCTCCCCATAAACCCCTGACACCCGCACTAATCAAGAATCTATCTATCTCTGCCTTAAAAACATCCACTGACTTGTGGCCTCCACAGTTGTCTGTGGCAATGAAATCCACAGATTCACCGCCCTCTGACTAAAGAAATTCCTCCTCATCTCCTTCCTAAAGGAACGTCCTTTAATTCTGAGGCTGTGCCCTCTGGTACTGGACTCTCCCACCAGTAGAAACATCCTCTCCACATCCATTCTATCCGAGGCTTACTTTGACTAACGACCTGTTTTTAATTATTTATTTTAATTGAGCACAAATTGCCCTCGAGGTATTAACACTTGCATTAGACAGGCCCAGATACAGGTACAAATCCTTCCCTCATCTTCCCCACTGCAGTTATTTCTGCTTACTGTTTGCGATCCGTTTTAATACTTGTAAATCTCTTCGTAAGCGATAGTTTATCAGATTATGTGTTTTAGAATGATAGAGCATGATAACAGGCCCTTCAGCCCAACTTCTCCATGCTGACCAGCGTGACCCTACCACCCTACCATCAACACAAGACTGGTCCTGCAATACTATCTACCTTATCGGAGACCCTCGGACTATCTTTGATCAGACTCTACTGGACTTTAGCTTGCACTAAACATTATTCCCTTATCCTCTACCTCAGAAGGCCAATTCTCTGAATGCATTCAAGAGAGAGCTAGATAGAGCTCTTAAGGATAGCGGAGTCAGGGGGTATGGGGAGAAGGCAGGAATGGGGTACTGATTGAGAATGATCAGCCATGATCACATTGAATGGTGGTGCTGGCTCAAAGGGCCGAATGACCTCCTCCTGCACCTATTGTCTATTGTCTATTGTCTGTCATGTATCTGTACACTGTGGACGGCTCGATTGTAATCACGTATTGTCTTTCCGCTGACTGATTAGCACGCAACAAAAGCTTTTCACTGTACCTCGGTACACGTGACAATAAACTGAACTTCTGGGCAATTATACCATCTCTGTGTTCCCGTACATCTTTTAGAATGGTGGCATTTAGTCTCGACAGGTCCTTTCTGTCAAAGCCTATCACTTCACCCTTAGTTTAGTTTAGTTTAGTTTAGTTAGCTTAGTTTAGAGATACAGCGCGGAAACAGGCCCTTCGGCCCACCGGGTCCGCGCCGACCAGCGATCCCCGCACACTAACACTATCCTACACCCACTAGGGACAATTTTTACATTTACCAAGCCAATTATCCTACAAACCTGCACGTGTTTGGAGTGTGGGAGGAAACCGAAGATCTCGGAGAAAACCCACGCAGGTCACGGGGAGAACGTACAAACTCAGTACAGACAGAGCCCGTAGTCGGGATGGAACCCGGGTTTTCTCCGAGATTTTTGGTTTCCTCCCACACTCCAAAGATGTACGGGTTAATTGGCTTGGTATAAATGTAAATTGTTCCTTGTGCGTGTAGGACAGTGTTAGTGCGCGGGGATCGCTGGGCGGCGCGGACCCGGTGGGCCGAAGGGCCTGTTTCCGCGCTGTATCTCTAAACTAAATTGATCTAACGTAATCCGATATATATATATATATATATATACATACACACGTACGAACACACATAAAACAAACAATAATGGTGCAAAAAGACAAAATCATTGCTCTCAGGTTCGTAGGTACATACGTTCATAAGTGATCGTAGCAGAATTAGTCAATCATTTGTACTCCGCCATTCAATCATGGCTGATCTATCTTTTTCTCCGAGAGCTTCCGTTTCCTCCCACATGAATCGGCTCGATATCAAGGAAAATAACTGCAGATGCCAGTACAAATCGAAGGTGTCACAAAATGCCGGAGTAACTCAGCGGGTCAGGCAGCATCTAGGAGAGAGCGAATGGGTGATTTTCGGGTCGAGACCCTTCTTCAGACTGAAGGAAGAAGTCTGAAGAAGACCCGAAACGTCACCCATTCCCTCACTCCCAGATGCTGCCTGACCCGCTGAGTTACTCCAGCATTTTGTGACACCTTGGCTTGATATCAATGTAAATTGTCCCTGTTGTGTGTGGGGTAGTGTTAGTGTGCAGGGAACGCTGGTCGGCGCGGACTCAATAGACAATAGATAATAGGTGCAGGAGGAGGCCATTCAGCCCTTCGAGCCAGAACCGCCATTCAATGTGATCATGGCTGATCATTCTCAATCAGTACTCCGTTCCTGCCTTCTCCCCCATACCCCCTGACTCCGCTATCCTTAAGAGCTCTATCTAGCTCTCTCTTGAATGCATTCAGAGAATTGGCCGCCACTGCCTTCTGAGGCAGAGAATTCCACAGATTCACAACTCTCCGACTGAAAACGTTTTTCCTCATCTCCGTTCTAAATGGCCGACCCCTTATTCTTAAACTGTGGGTGGGACGGTGGGTCAAAGAGCCAGTTTCCGCGCTGTATCTCTAAACTAAAGTGGCACGGTGGCGCAGCGGTAGAGTTGCCGCCTTACAGTGAATGCAGCACCGGAGACTCAGGTTCGATCCTGACTACGGGCGCCGTCTGTACGGAGTTTGTACGTTCTCCCCGTGACCTGCGTGGGTTTTCTCCGAGATCTTCGGTTTCCTCCCACACTCCAAAAGACGTGCAGGTTTGTAGGTTAATTGACTGGGCAAATGTAAAAATTGTCCCTAGTGTGTGTAGGATAGTGTTAGTGTACGGGGATCGTTGGGCGGCGCGGACACGGTGGGCCGAAGGGCCTGTTTCCGCGCTGTATCTCTAAATCTAAATCTAAATCTAAACTAATCTAAACGAAACTACCAGTAATCTACCGAGGTAGAAACAAAACCCAGTGTCAACTTTTAGAAGGGGGGATCTGAGCAAATTTGTCAGACGGTTTTGTAAATGTGAGTCATCAGATTTCACATAAAATATCTTTATTACTATTTGGTCTGGTCATGTCTAAACTATTTCTCTGTTGGCATTCTGACAATGAGCTCTGAAACACAGTCCAAATGTGAACAGTAATTTAGTTCTCCTTAACAACAGGATATCTCTGACCTCTGGTAATACCTAACAGATAATAATCATTCCCCCTTCATCATTAGAGATTAAAACAAACAATACCTTGGAAACAGAGGCTTTTCTGAAACTAAGTTAACCTTTTAAGTGCTCTGGAGGAACTCAGTAGATCAGGCAGCAACATAGTGACCAGTCTGAAGAAGGGTCTCGACCCAAAACATCACCCGTTCCTTCTCTCCAGAGATGCTGCCTGACCCGCTGAGTTACTCCAGCACTCTGTGAAACGTCACCTATCCATGTTCTCCACAGATGCTGCCTGACCCGCTGAGTTACTCCAGCACTCTGTGAAACGTCACCTATCCATGTTCTCCACAGATGCTGCCTGACCCGCTGAGTTACTCCAGCACTCTGTGAAACGTCACCTATCCGTGTTCTCCACAGATGCTGCCTGACCCGCTGAGTTACTCCAGCACTCTGTGAAACGTCACCTATCCGTGTTCTCCACAGATGCTGCCTGACCCGCTGAGTTACTCCAGCATTTTGTGTCTACCTTCGAATTAAACCAGCATCTGCAGTTCTTTCCAACACTTCCTACGCACCTGTTAAACCAAACTAATCCAGAGACTGGCACAGCGGCAGAGTTGCTGCCTCACAGCGCTGGAGACCCGGTTCCATCCCGACTACGGGTGCTGTCTGTACGGAGTTTGTACGTTCTCCCCGTGACCTGCGTGGGTTTTCTCCGGGTGCTCCGGTTTCCTCCCGCACTCCAAAGACGTGCAGGATTGTTGGCTAATTGGCTTGGTATAAATGTAAATTGTCCCTAGTGTGTGTAGGATAGTGTTAGTGTGCGGGGATCGCTGGAATCGGTGGGCCGAAGGGCCTGTTTCTGCGTGTGTATCTCTAAACTAAACTAAAGGTGCTGCGTTACTCCAGCACTTTACGTCTATCTTTGGTATAAAGCAGCATCTGCAGTTCTATCTTTCTATGTTTCAGCATTTTTGATTAGTTTAGACAATAGACAATAGGTGCAGGAGTAGGCCATTCGGCCCTTCGAGCCAGCACCACCATTCAATGTGATCATGGCTGATCATTCTCAATCAGTACCCCGTTCCTGCCTTCTCCCCAGAACCCCCTGACTCCGCTATCCTTAAGAGCTCTATCTAGCTCTCTCTTGAATGCATTCAGAGAACTGGCCTCCACTGCCTTCTGAGACACAGAGAAAACAGACCCCTGAGCCCACGAGTCTATGCCAACCATTGATCGCCCATTCACAGTTGTTCTATGTTATCCCACTTCCCCATTACTCTGTACACACTAGCGACCCAGCTCCCGGCCCGGGCGGCCACCATTGGTGGAGCGGGAGCACGTGGCTGCTGGCTGGGTGAGGTCACGTGGGGCGCGGGGCGGTGACGTCACCTTGTCCCGTATTTGGGAGTGAGGAAGTTGGCAACCCCACCAGTATCCCATGCCAAGCCCCCTATTGTTCCACCCACCTCCCCATCCCCTCCCCACGCCGCCTCTTCCTATAAGGCCGTAGGTGATAGGAGTAGAATTAGGCCATTCGGCCCATCAAGTCTACTCTGCAATTCAACCATGGCTGATCTATCTCTCCCTCCTAACCCCATTCTCCTGCCTTCTCCCCATAACCCCTGACACCCGCACTGATCAAGAATCTATCTATCTCTGCCTTAAAAATATCCACTGACTTGTGGCCTCCACAGCCGTCTGTGGCAATGAATTCCACAGATTCACCGCCCTCTGACTGAAGATATTTCTCCTCATCTCCTTCCTAAAGGAATGTCCCTTAATTCTGAGGCTGTGCCCTCTGGTCCTAGACTCTCCCACTAGTGGAAACATCCTCTCCACATCCACTCTATCCAGGCCGCTCACTATTCTGTACGTTTCAATGAGGTCCCCCCTCATCCTTCTAAACTCCAGCGAGTACAGGCCCAGTGCCGACAAACGCTCATCATAGGTTAACCCACTCATTCCTGGGATCTCCCCCCTCCCCACGATGGTCACCCCACTCCAGCTCCTCGTTTATACTCCAATACCCTCCAGTCACTAACTCCAAAGCCCTGCTCTGTATTTAGGGCGGTCACAGTGGCGCGGCGGTAGAGTTGCCGCCTAACAGCGAATGCAGCGCCGGAGACCCGGGTTCCATCCCGACTACGGGCGCCGTCTGTACGGAGTTTGTACGTTCTCCCCGTGACCTGCGTGGGTTTTCTCCGAGATCTCCGGTTTCCTCCCACACTCCAAAGACGTGCAGGTTTGCAGGTTAATTGGCTGGGTATAAATGTAAACATTGTCCCTAGTGGGTGTAGGATAGTGTTAGTGTGCGGGGATCGCTGGTCGGCGCGGACCCGGTGGGCCGAAGGGCCTGTTTCCGCGCTGTATCTCTAAACTAAAACAAGGGCTCCAGCGAATCAACAGTAAAACTGGCAGTAAAGCAGAAAAGTTATAACTGGCTGTGAACGAGAGCTCGGAGGATCGTTAACGTGAGTTATTCCCCTTCGTGTAGGATTGAACTATTAGTGGTTTAGTTACCACGGCAACCTGCAGCAGGTACCATCTTCCTTTGAAGCTTCAAGAACAATCTCAGTGCCATATGTTGCACCTGGATGTCATTCAGGGCCCAGGTTGTTCGGTTACTTTAATTGGCAAATGCTCTCATTAGCCGAACATAAATCTCCCTTTCAGCTCAATCTGTCCCCTCTGCTTTGCGAGGCAAGTGTAGCATTGATATGACTCTATTAGGTGTGATTTAGCTTAGGTAGGAACTGCAGACGCTGGTTTGAACCGAAGATAGACACAGAGTGCTGGAGTAACTCAGCGGGACAGACAGCATCTCTGGACAGAAGGAATGGGTAACGTTTTGGGTGGAGACCCTTCTTCAGAATGAAGAAGTTACACCCAACATTTTGTGTCTATCTAAAAAAACTGCAGACGCTGGTTTAAATCAAAGGTAGACACAAAATGAAGGAGTTACTCAGCAGGTCAGGCAGCATTCTCGGGACAGAAGGATTGGCTGAAGTCTGAAGAAGGGTCTCGACCCGAAACGTCGCCCATTCCTTCTCTCCCGAGATGCTACCTGTCCCGCTGAGTTACTCCAGCATTTTGTGCCTGCCTTCGATTTAAACCAGCATGTGCAGTTTTTTTCCTACACATCTGATTTAGTTTAGTTTAGTTCAGAGACACAGCGTGGAAACAGGCCCTTCGGCCCACCGAGTCCGTGCCAACAATAGACAATAGACAATTGGTGCAGGAGTAGGCCATTCGTCCCTTCGAGCCAGCACCGCCATTCAATGTGATCATGGCTGATCATTCTCAATCAGTACCCCGTTCCTGCCTTCTCCCCATACCCCCTGACTCCGCTATCCTTAAGAGCACTATCTAGCTCTCTCTTGAATGCATTCAGAGAATTGGCCTCCACTGCCTTCTGAGGCAGAGAATTCCACAGATTCACAACTCTCTGACTGAAAAAGTTTTTCCTCATCTCAGTTCTAAATGGCCTACCCCTTATTCTTAAACTGTGGCCCTTGGTTCTGGACTCCCCCAACATTGGGAACATGTTTCCTGCCTCTAACGTGTCCAATCTTATATGTTTCAATAAGATCCCCTCTCATCCTTCAAAATTCCAGTGTATACAAGCCTAGTCGCTCCAGTCTTTCAATTTACAATTTACAATTTTACCGAAGCCAGTTGACCTACAAACTTGCACGTCTTTGGAGTGTGGGAGGAAACCAGAGCACCCGGAGAAAACCCACGCAGGTCACGGGGAGAACGTACAAACTCCGTACAGACGGCGCCCGCAGTCGGGATGGAACCCGGGTCTCCAGCGCTGTGAGGCAGCAAGTTGACCCCTCTGTTATCACAGAGGCTAATTGGGGGGAATGATCATGGTGCTTTGAGGGAGGATATGGAGAAAGAACATCGCGGGCCCGGAATCCGTGGAGGAGAATGAGTAAAGGGTACAATGTTTAGTTTAATGTCACACGTACTAAAGTACTGTGAAACTTGTTTAGGCGCGGCACGGTGGCGCAGCGGTAGAGTTGCTGCCTCACAGCGCCAGAGACCCGGGTTCCATCCCGACTACGGGCGCTGTCTGTATGGAGTTTGTCCAGCACTCTGTGAAACGTCACCTATCCATGTTCTCCACAGATGCTGCCTGACCCGCTGAGTTACTCCAGCACTCTGTGAAACGTCACCTATCCATGTTCTCCACAGATGCTGCCTGACCCGCTGAGTTACTCCAGCACTCTGTGAAACGTCACCTATCCATGTTCTCCACAGATGCTGCCTGACCCGCTGAGTTACTCCAGCACTCTGTGAAACGTCACCTATCCATGTTCTCCACAGATGCTGCCCGACCCGCTGAGTTACTCCAGCACTCTGTGTCTTTTTATTGTCTCAGTTTTTTAACCGTTTCTTCAGAGTGTTGGTGCATTATGTGAAAGGACTATTGACATGTTTTGAAATTTTAAAGTTCAATAATTGACTATTTAGCAGATGATTGGAGACAACTTCAAGGTTGCCCAAGTCACTGAAGGCAATTCCCAGCGGTATTAAAGTCAGACGTGGTGGCAGACCTTGCCTTGTTTCCTGACCTTCTGAATGTTTAGTTTAGATTAGAGACACAGTGCGGAAACAGGTCCTTTGGTCCACCGAGCCTGAGCCAACCTGCGATCCCCGCAAACTTCGATCCCGACTACGGGCGCTATCTCTACGGAGTTTGTCCGTTCTCCCCGTGACCTGCGTGTGTCTTCTCCGGGTGCTCCGGTTTACTCCCACACTCCGGTTTGCAGGTTAATTGGCTTCTGTAAATTGTCGCCAGTGTGTGTTGGATAGACCCAGGGTCAGGGTGATTGTGAGGGGCACGGACTCGGTGGGCCGAAGGGCCTGTTTCCTTGTCGTATCTTCTGTCGACCTCATTGGAGACCCTTGGGACTATTTTTTAATTGGACTTTAAGGTATAAAATTATAAAAGAACTGGACAAGCTCGATGCAGGAAAAATCCGAGATCTCTGGTTTCCTCCCACACTCCAAAGACGTGCAGGTTTGCAGGTTCATTGGCTTGGTGTATGTGTAAAGTGTCCCCAGTGTGTGTAGGATGGTGTTAGTGTGCGGGGATCACTGGTCGGCGCGGACCCGGTGGGCCGAAGGGCCTGTTTCCGCGCTGTATCTCTAAACTAAACTAAGCTAAACCACCAGTAATCTACCGAGGTAAAACAAAACCCAGTGTCAACTTTTAGAAGGGGGGATCTGAGCAAAGTTGTCAGACGGTTTTGTAAACATGGGTCATCAGATTTCACATAGGGCCTGTTTCCGCGCTGTATCTCTGAACTAAACTAAACTAAACAGGGTGCAACACAGAAGGCAGGTTAGGTGATGCATCTCAGACATCTCAGACATCTTTAAAGAACCAATATTAAGACTGGGACATAAAAGGGAAAATGTACAGAACGTTAGAATTTTTTTTTTTGAGTTGAAGATTGAATCCTTTTTGTTAACAAAGAGTTGCCATTGTGGGTATGATTGTAAACTGTAGCACAATGTTATTATTAATATGTACAGTACTGCACCATTAAGTACTCATGGTCGACAGTGCACCGATCAGTGGAGTTGTTCCTGGCAACCCCACTGAGTTGTGCCACCTAAACAAAGGGATCACTTGGCAAAAATGTGTTCTGCTGCGGAGAGTGGAAGCCTGGTTCACCCAGAGTTCAGACAATGTCAGCCCAGAGGGGATACTGTAGATAGAAAAACGCTGGAGTAACTCAGCAGGTCAGGCAGCATCTGTGGAGAACATGGATAGGTGACGTTTCACAGAGTGCTGGAGTAACTCAGCAGGTCAGGCAGCATCTCTGGAGAACATGGATAGGTGACGTTTCACAGAGTGCTGGAGTAACTCAGCGGGTCAGGCAGCATCTCTGGAGAACTTAGATTGGTGACGTTTCACAGAGTGCTGGAGTAACTCAGCGGGTCGGGCAGCATCTCTGGAGAGAACATGGATTGGTGACGTTTCATAGAGTGCTGGGTTATGCCCTTGAAGCCCAACGTGCCTTCACCAACATAATGTCCCATCTACACCAGTCCCACCTGCCTGCGTTTGGCCCATATCCCTGCACACATCTTGTCTGCTCCACGGTGAAATCTCCTCAAGGTTTGTCTACTTTGAAGTTAGAAACAGAGAAACATAGAAAATAGATGCAGGAGGAGGCCATTCGGCCCATCGAGCCAGCACCGCCATTCATTGTGATCATGGCTGACCGTCCACAATCAGTAACCCGTGCCTGCCTTCTCCCCATACCCCTTGATTCCGCTAGCCCCTAGAGCTCTGTCTAACTCTCTTTTAAATCCATCCAGTGAATTGGCCCCCACTGCCCTCTGTGGTGGAGAATTCCACAGATTCACAACTCTCTGGGTGAAAAAGTTTTCTCCTTCCCTCTCTGACGGTGAGTTACTCCAGCGTTTTTTAATTGTTTTTTCGAAGGAGTATGAGTGACTAGACCAAGTGGACACTTTGGGCCCAAACCTCTCCTGCATTGGTGCGGCACCCTCTCCTCTCCTCCCCCCCTCCCCCTCCCCTCCCCCCTCCCTCCACCCCCCCCGCTCCTTCCTCTCCCCCTCCCCACTCCATCCCCCTCAACCCCCCTTGTCCTCCCTCAACCCCCTCCCTCCCTCCCCCCCTCCCTCCCTAGGAGATAGATTTAAACTTTAAAATGTGAATACATTTACAAATATAACACCGATTTCAATAAAGCTTCTTCCATTAGCACCAAAGGGACGACGGTGAGTGAGGTGGGCCTAGAATTGTCGCGCCATCTTGTACCATTTTGGCTGTCGTTCAGGAACAAACAAACAGATTTACAAACGAGAGTTTTACTGTATAAGATACGAAGGGCAGCAAAGCATTGGCACTGCGGTGAGACTCCTTTGCCAAATGCTAGTCGTGGTACACGCACTCTGCAACCACTCTATGTGATTTATTCCCCCCCCCCCCCCACTCTGTCGGTTGAAAGGCCAAGAATGACAACAAGCCCTGAGGGATCGCAGAGAGAAATAACAACTCCTGACAGATTTGCTGCAATCATCGTGTTGCTCCCCAAAGCTCGTTCATGAATAAGCAAAATGTTTGATCGTCTTCTGAAATTACTCGGCACAGGAGGATGTCAATTGGCCCACGAGGCCCGCGTTGGTTCTTTGACGAAAGTATCCAATTAGTCCCTCTCCCCGCCGACCTACAAATTCCTGCTTTTCAAGTAAGCGTCCTGTTCCCCTTTGAAAGACGCTGTTGAATCTACTTGCAAAGACGTGTCAAACAGCGTGGTTCCAATCCCGAACATCCCGCTGCGTAGAAAACAAAATTCTTCTTCATCGCTCATCTTTTGGTCGTCTGGTCGTTGATCATAAGGTCACAGAGTCACAGAGTGATACGGCGTGGAAACAGGCCCCAACTTGCCCATACCGGCCAACATGTCCCATCTACACTGGTCCCACCTACATGCGCTTGGTCCATATCCCTCCAAACCTGTCCTAACCATGTACCTGTCTAAACGTTGCGATAGTCCCAGCCTCAACTACCTCCTCCGGCAGCTAGTTCCATACACCCACCACCCTTTGTGTGGAAAATTACTATTGTCTTTTCCCCTTCACCTTGAATTAGCCGGGACATCCCGTATTTTGGGCTAAATTGGTTTGTCCCGTTTGGGACCGCCCTTGTCCCGTATTAGGCCCGGGGGGCGCTGTAGGCCTGGACACTGTAGGCCCAGACACTGTAGGCCGGGACACTGTAGGTCCGGACACTGTAGGCTTGGACACTGAAGGCCCGGACACTGTAGGCCCAGACACTGTAGGCCCGGACACTGTAGGCCCGGACACTGTAGGCTTGGACACTGTAGGCTTGGACACTGCAGGCCCGGACACTGTAGGCCCGGGGGCCGCTGTAGGCTAACGAAGTGTCTTCGGGGAGCGGGACCGAGTGTGTTCGCCATTGGTGGAGCGGGAGCACATGGCCGCTGGCTGGGTGAGGTCACGTGGGGCGCGGGGCGGTGACGTCACCTTTAGGTCCCGTATTTGGGAGTGAGAAAGTCTGCAACTCTACCTGGGCCCCAATTGTCAGAGTGAGGCCACATGAAAATTGGAGGAACAGCACCTCATATTTCACTTGGGCAGCTTCCACCCCAGCGGTATCAACATTGGCTTCTCTAACTTCAAGTAACCCTTGCTTTCCCTCTCTCTCTCTCTATCCCTCCCCCACCCTAGTCTTCGTTCTAGTTTTACTGTCATTCTGCGAAGTCTCATTGTCTGTAACTGGTTTTCACCTAGCCCACAGCTAACAACGGACTGTTTCCTTGATCATCGTAAATTTTTTGCACATCTTTCATTCATTTATTCTTTTATCTCTCTCTACATCACCGTCTAAATCTCTCAGTTCCCTTTCCCCTGACTCTCAATCTGAAGAAGGGGTCTCGACTCGAAATGTCACCTATTCCTTTGAGAAACATAGGTGCAGGAGGAGGCCATTCAGCCCTTCGAGCCAGCACCACCACTCATTGTGATCATGGTTGATCATCCACAATCAGTAACCCGTGCCTGCCTTCTCCCCATATCCCTTGATTCCACTAGCCCCTAGAGCTCTATCTAACTCTCTTTCAAATTCATCCAGTGAATTGGCCTCCACTGCCCTCTGTGGCAGAGAATTCTTCAAATTCACAATTCTGGGTGAAAAAGTTTCTTCTTACCACAGTTTTAAATGGCTTCCCCTTTATTCTCAGACTGTGGCCCCTGGTTCTGGACTCCCCCAACATTGGGAACGTTTCTCCAGAGATGCTGCCTGACCCGCTGAGTTACTCCAGCACTCTGTGAAATGTCACCTGTCCACGTTTTGTGCCTATCTTCAGATTAGTTGGTGAAGTGGCTTTGGTAAAATGGTAAATTGTCCCTAGTGTGTGTGTGTGTGTGGGATAGTGCTCGTTGGTGTTGATCGCTGGTCGGCGTGGACTCAGGTGGGCCGCAGGGCCTGTTTCTACACTGCATCTCTAAAGTCTGAAGTCTAAGGAATGACAGTGTGTAAATCATCCCCTTTCTCAAAGAACGATTAGCACTGTAACTTAGATTGGGGGAGCCTCGCTCGGTCTTATCAGCTGCCCCAGCCTAACTCACTGTCAATGGGCTCCAGGCAGGCAGACACTTTATTAAGTGTCATTGGCACGACAGGGCAAAATTCTTTCATGGCATTTACAGTGAAATGTCAGAGACGCTGGTCGCAGATTCTTGTCAGTGAAAAAGATAGCTGACGTTCTTCAATAAGACTGGAGCTGCCTTGAACCCTTCAGTTTGACAGGGCGTTTGCATCAAATGGAGACATCGGTGTGTTTCAATTTCATTTTATTTTATTCATGTCCTTATTTATTTATTTTCCCGGTCAATACAACACAGCAGATTGACCAAACAGCATTGAAAGTTAAATAGTATGAAATCATTGTATCAAAAATAAAACAATATAGAAACGTAGAAACATAGAAAATAGGTGCAGGAGGAGGCCATTCGGCCCTTCGAGCCAGAACCGCCATTAATTGTATAGGAAAATAACTGCAGATGCTGGTACAAATCGAAGGTATTTATTCACAAAATGCTAGAGTAACTCAGCGGGTCAGGCAGCATCTCGGGAGAGAAGGAATGGGTGACGTTTCGGGTCGAGACCCTTCTTCAGACTGATGTCAGGGGGGCGGGACAAAGGAACGATATAGGCGAAGACAGGAAGATAGAGGGAGAACTGGGAAGGAGGAGGGGATTCATTGTGATCACGGCTGATCATCCACAATCAGTAACCCGTGCCTGCCTTCTCCCAATATCCCTTGATTCCACTAGCCCCTAGAGTTCTATCTAACTCTCTCTTAAATCCATCCAGTGAATTGGCCTCCACTGCCCTCTGTGGCAGAGAATTCCACAAATTCACAACTCTCTGGGTGAAAAAGTTTCTTCTCACCTCAGTTTTAAATGGCCTCCTCTTTATTCTTATACTGTGTGGCCCCTGGTTCTGGACTCGCCCAACATTGGGAACATTTTCCTGCATCTAGCATGCCCAGTTTTTTTTAAATTTTATATGTTTCGAAAAGATCCCCTCTCATCCTTCGAGACTCCAGTGAATACAAGCCTAAACAATATAATCACACACGATATTGTCTGACCGGAAAAACAAAGGTGTAGTCAGAAGCCGAAGCTTATTGTATCGACCCATAATACTTAACAAAATATAATAAAGCAAAACACAACATCATAAGTCAGAAGCAGATAAACAAAACATAGAGAGAAACACAAATATAGTCAAGAACCATCATTTCTGTCATGTCAGTCATTTCTCAGTCATTTCTCATATGTTTCTCAGCACTGATCACATATTTTGTATCTTTCAAATATAATATGTTTGAACATTTTCTTGAATTTACGCAAATTACTACACTTCATTGTTGCAACTGTTCCATACATTTTCCCCTTTAACAGTCACACATCTATTTTTGATGTTTGTCCTTAGCTTCTCTTTTTCAAACATCAGTGTACTTACTGCAAGCTAACAGCTCATTGTTTGCACTAATCTTCCATTTACCGCCTCTCAAGATCCCTACACCACCATCACAGTAACTTCGCCCACCCTTTCCCCTCACTCATCTTTGACAGCGATGCCCTTTATTCTGAAGGCCTGACTCATTTATCAGCAAACTTCTGGGAGTTCCTTGGTGACTTTTCCCTTCGGAAATACAGGGCACATGCTCCTCATGAAAAACATGTGGCCGTGGACAATTCATCTTCAGGATGATAACTTTGGTTATCACACATATAGGATGACATTTCTGTGATACAGATCACATTACAGAGAGTGGCATAAATCAGAGGCTACAAATGGCAACACGGGCCAAATGTGTGGGAAGGAACTGCAAGATGTTAGTTTGAACAAAAAGCTGGAGAAACTCAGGGGGGTCAGGCAGCATCTCTGGAGAACATGGTTAGGTGACGTTTCACAGAGTGCTGGAGTAACTCAGCTGGTCAGGCAGCATCTGTGGAGAACATGGATAGGTGACGTTTCCCAGAGTGCTGGAGGTAACTCAGCGGGTCAGGCAGCATCTGTGGAGAACATGGTTAGGTTGACGTTTCACAGAGTGCTGGAGTAACTCAGCGGGTCAGGCAGCATCTCTGGAGAACATGGATAGTGACGTTTCACAGAGTGCTGGAGTAACTCAGCAGGTCGGGTGAAGGGGGTGGAGGGAGGGAGAGGGGAGATGGGGGGGGGAGGGAGGGAGGAAGGGGAGGGGGAGGGGGGAGGAGAGGGTGCTGCACCAATGCAGGAGAGGTTTGGGCCCAACGGGTCCACTTGGTCTAGTCACTCATACTCCGAAAAAACAACAAAAAAACGCTGTAGTAACTCACGGTCAGAGAGAGGAGGAGAAAAAACTTTTTCACCCAGAGAGTTGTGAATTTGTGGAATTCTCTGCCACAGAGGGCAGTGGAGGCCGGTTCACTGGATGAATTTGAAAGAGAGTTAGATAGAGCTCTAGGGGCTAGCGGAATCAAGGGATATGGGGAGAAGGCAGGCACGGGTTACTGATTGTGGATGATCAGCCATGATCACAATGAATGGCGGTGCTGGCTCGAAGGGCCAAATGGCCTCCTCCTGCACCTATTTTCTACGTTTCTATGTTTCTATGTTTCTCTGTAACCCAGGCAACTCTCTGTGAGCTGGTCCCAGAGGTAGATCTACAATCACTCCTTATAATCACTCCACGTTCACAAATCATTATTTCACCAGCTGGATTTCTGGACTTTACCTTGCACTTTTTCAGTCAGAGAGTTGTAAATCTGTGGAATTCTCTGCCTCAGAAGGCAGTGGAGGCCAATTCTCTGAATGCATTCAAGAGAGAGCTGGATAGAGCTCTTAAGCGGGTATGGGGAGAAGGCAGGAACGGGGTACTGATTGTGAATGATCAGCAATGATCACATTGAATGGCGGTGCTGGCTCGAAGGGCCGAATGGCCTCCTCCTGCACCTATTGACTATTGTCTATTGTCTAAATGCCTGTATATCTTATCCTTCAGAATACTCTCCAGTCAACTTTCCGACTACAGATGTTAAGCTCACTGGCCTATAGTTCCCGTCTTGAAAAGAGGCACAACATTTGCCACCCTCCTGTCTTCCAGCACCTATCCTGCATTCAGTGACGACATCCTGTCTACCTGTGATGCCACCTTCAAGGAGCTATGATAATATGCATCATACTATAAGATCAAACCGCCTGTGTAGGAAGGAACTGCAGATGCTGGTTTACTTCGAAGATAGACACAAAATGCTGGAGTAACTCAGCGGGTCAGGCAGCATCTCTGGAGAACATGGATAAGGTGACGTTTCACAGAGTGCTGGAGTAACTCAGCAGGTCAGGCAGCATCTCTGGAGAGAAGGAATGGGTGACGTTTCGGGTCGAGGCCCTTCTTCAGGCTGGGAGTCAGGGGAGAGGGGAGTCTCGAGATTATGGAAGGGTAAGGCGTAAGCCCCTTTATTACTGTTCCGCCTGAGTGTCTTGTGTTGTCTCTGATTGAACCATAGAAACATAGATAGAAACATAGAAAATAGGTGCAGGAGTAGGCCATTCGGCCCTTCGAGCCTGCACCGCCATTCAATATGATCATGGCTGATCATCCAACTCAGTATCCCGTACCTGCCTTCTCTCCATACCCCCTGATCCCTTTAGCCACAAGGACCACATCTAACTCCCTCCTAAATATAGCCAATGAACTGGCCTCAACTACCTTCTGTGGCAGAGAATTCCACAGATTCACCACTCTCTGTGTGAAAAAAAACTTCCTCATCTCGGTCCTAAAAGACTTATCCTTAAACTGTAACCCCTTGTTCTGGACTTCCCCAATAACGGGAACAATCTTCCTGCATCTAGCCTGTCCAACCCCTTAAGAATTTTGTAAGTTTCTATAAGATCCCCCCTCAATCTTCTAAATTCCACGGCCTGCAAAATGTGTTAACCCGGCAGTAAAACTAACGGGGGCAGGAAATTAAAACGGCAGCAGGTTTATAATAAAAAACAGTGACTGTTGAGACAGCAGAGCGGAGAAGCAAGTGGAATGTTTTCATCAACACACTTGACCCCCCTGCTGTGCACAGGGACACGACTGCTGAAACATTCTGGAAGTGTTGTGGACCTCCGCTGTACTTTACATCATCTCCAGTGTCACATATAAATGAAGAACCGGCCGAATATGCCGACTGGGCCGATAATGGAGCACAGCGTTATTTGTTTCTCCATTAGGGTCGGCACGGTGGCGCAGAAGAAGAGTCGCTGCATCACGGCGCCAGAGACCCGGCTTCTGTCCTGACTGCGGGTGCTGTCTGTTCAGAGTTTGTACGTTCTCCCCGGGGGTTGCCAACTTCCCCACTCCCAAATATGGGACAAAGGGTGACGTCACCGCCCCGCGCCCCACGTGACCTCACCCAGCCAGCGGCCAGGTGCTCCCGCTCCACCAATGGCGGCCGCCCCGGGCCGGGAGGCGGGTTGCTACGCAACCTCCGTTAGGCGGCGCCCGGGCCTCCGGTCCTACACTGTCTGGGCCTACACTGTCCGGACCTACACTGTCCGGACCTACATTGTCTGGGCCTACACTGTCCGGGACTACAATATCCAGGCCTACACTGTCTGGGCCTATACTGTCCGGACCTACACGGCCCAGGCCTACACTGTCTGGGCCTACACTGTCTGGGCCTACACTGTCTGGGCCTACACTGTCCAGACCTACAAGGTCCGGGCCTACACTGTCTGGGACTACACTGTCCGGGCCTTTTTTGAGGGAACCCTCAGGTTCCTATTAAATCTTTCCACTCTCTCCTTAAACGTACAAAGTATCATCGAGTCATTGAATCTACAGTACTTCTTGATTCCTCTGTTCTTCATGAGTTCATGTTCAGAAGTGACATGAGCAGAATTAGGCCATTCGGCCCATCTAGTCTACTCCGCCATTCAATCATGACTGATCTATCTCTCCATCCTAACCCCATTCTCTTGCCTTCTCCCCATTATCCCTGATACACGTACTAATCAACCCGCACTATAAGACTACCTTCTATATTCATCTCCCCGATCTATTCACCTCACAATATTATGCACCTCTATATAATCACTGTAGAAGGATGAGAGGAGATCTTATCGAAACGTATAAGATTATTAAGGGGTTGGACACGTTAGAGGCAGGAAACATGTTCCCAATGTTGGGAGAGTCCAGAACCAGGGGCCACAGTTTAAGAATAAGGGGTAGGCCATTTAGAACGGAGATGAGGAAAAACATTTTCAGTCAGAGAGTTGTGAATCTGTGGAATTCTCTGCCTCAGAAGGCAGTGGAGGCCAATTCTCTGAATGCATTCAAGAGAGAGCTGGATAGAGCTCTTAAGGATAGCGGAGTCAGGGGGTATGGGGAGAAGGCAGGAACAGGGTACTGATTGAGAATGATCAGCCATGATCACATTGAATGGCGGTGCTGGCTCGAAGGTCCGAATGGCCTCCTCCTGCACCTATTGTCTATTGTCAGCCGACTGTGCCCCAAGGAATAAGGTCCCAGCCTGCCCAACATCTTTCTGTAGCTCAGACCCTCGACTCCTGCAACATCTTCATTGCTCTTCTTACTTCCTCATAACAAGGGCGGTCACGGTGGCGCAGCGGTAGAGTTGCTGCCTTACAGCGAATGCAGCGCTGGAGACCCGGGTTCGATCCCGACTACGGGCGCCGTCTGTACGGAGTTTGTACGTTCTCCCCGTGACTGCGTGGGTTTTCTCCGAGATCTTCTGTGTTTCCTCCCACACTCCAAAGACGTGCTTGGTAAACGTAAAAATCGTCCCTAGTGGGTGTAGGATAGTGTTAATGTGCGGGGATCGCTGGGCGGCGCGGACCCGGTGGGCAGAAGGGCCTGTTTCCGCGCTGTATCTCTAAAACTAAAACTGAACCTAAAAACTAAAACAAAAACTAACACTTCTCTGCACTCTTTGCAGCTTCATGTCATCCTTCCCACAGCAAGGTGACCTCCTCCAGTGCTATAGTGAGGCCCACCGGAAATTGGAGGCAGCTTGCAGCCCAGTGGTATGAACATCGACTTCTCCAACTTTAGATAGTTCCTCTGTCCCTCTCTTCCCCTCCCCCTTCCCAGATCTCCCTCTATCTTCCTGTCTCCACCTATATCCTTCCTTTCTCCCGCCCCCCTGACATCAGTCTGAAGAAGGGTCTCGACCCGAAACGTCACCCATTCCTTCTCTCCCGAGATGCTGCCTGACCTGCTGAGTTACTCCAGCATTTTGTGAATAAACAGAACACAATACTCTTACACAACTCTATTGCACAACAGTAACATAATATCCCAACTTCTCTACTCAATACTCTTAGACAATGGACAATAGGTGCAGGAGGAGGCCATTCGGCCCTTCGAGCCAGCACCGCCATTCAATGTGATCATGGCTGATCATTCTCAATCAGTACCCCATTCCTGCCTTCTCCCCCCATACCCTCTGACTCCGCTATCCTTAAGAGCTCTATCTAGCTCTCTCTTGAATGCATTCAGAGAATTGGCCTCCACTGTCTTCTGAGGCAGAGAATTCCACAGATTCGTCACCTTATCCATGTTCTCCACAGATGCTGCCTGACCCGCTGAGTTACTCCAGCACTGTGTGTGTCTAGGCTGGAGATGAGGCCTGAGGCAAGAGTTGATATGCTCAGTGTAGTCAACTCTCAACAGAATTGGTGTGTACAGCATGGTTCGACTGTATCACTGGTTCTTTGACCAGAGCTTCCTATCGGGAACAGAGAACAGCTAAATTTACCCTGAAGCTATTTACAGATTACAAGTACTTTGAAGGATAATACTTTAGTTTCGCAAATTCTGGAATCTAAAATGCAGCTTTATAGGGTCTCGGTTTGGCCACGTTTGGAGTGTTGTGTGCAGTTGTGGTTACCCCATTACAGGAAGGACGTGGAGGCTTTGGAGATGGTGGCAGAAGGAGGTTTACCAGAATTATGGCCGGATTAGGAGGCATTAACCACAGGGAGAGATCGGACAGACTCCGATTGTTTTCCCTGGAACGCCGGCCATTGAGGGGAGACCTGATGGAAGTATATAACATTATAGAAGGAGTTTAGAAGGGTGAGGGGGGATCTTATAGAGACGTATAAAATTATGAAAGGACTGGACAAGCTAAATGCAGGAAAAATGTTCCCAATGTTGAGGGAGTCCAGAACCAGGGGCCACACAGTCTTTAAGAATAAAGGGGAGGCCATTTAAAACAGAGGTGAGAAAAAACTTTTTCACCCAGAGAGTTGTGAATTTGTGGAATTCTCTGCCACAGAGGGCAGTGGAGGCCGATTCACTGGATGGATTTGAAAGAGAGTTAGATAGAGCTCTATGGGCTAGTGGAATCAAGGGATATGGGGAGAAGGCAGGCACGGGTTACTGATTGTGGATGATCAGCTGTGATCACAATGAATGGCGGTGCTGGCTCGAAGGGCTGAATGGCCTCCTCCTGGAGGCCAGAGTTTTTAAGTTTTGAAGGATTGGGCCAAAGGTGAAAGGAGTTTAAAATTTTAAATGTCTCTTGCCCAGAGCAGGGGAATCGAGGACCAGAGGACACAAGTTTAAGGTGAAGGGGAAAAGATTTAATAAGAATCTGAGGGGTAACTTTTTCACACAGAGGGTGGTGGGTGTATGGAACGAGCTGCCAGAGGAGTTAGTTGAGGCTGGGACTATCCCATCGTTTGAGAAACAGGTGGACAGATACATGGATAGGACAGGTTTGGATGGATATGGACCAAGCGCAGGCAGGTGGGACTAGTGTAGATGGGACATTGTTGGCCGGTGTGGGCAAGTTGGGCCGAAGGGCCCGTTTCCACACTGTATCAAACAAAGACTCTATGACTATGATGACTATGACTCTATGCGATGTGCTGGGGTGGTTTTGTGACACAGAGGGTGGTGGGTACATGGAACGCGCTGCCAGGGGTGATGGTGGAGGCAGATACGATAGTGGCATTCACGAGGCTTTTGAGTAGACTCGTGGAGATGCAGAGAATGACGGGATTTGGATTACGTGCAGGCATATAAGAGATCGGGAAGGAGGTGTCGAAACATGGAAACATAGAAACATAGAAACATGGCAACATAGAAAATAGGTGCAGGAGGAGGCCATTTGGCCCTTCGAGCCAGCACCGCCATTCATTGTGATCATGGCTGATCATCCACAATCAGTAACCCGTGCCTGCCTTCTCCCCATATCCCTTGATTCCGCTAGCCCTAAGAGCTAAATCTAACTCATGTTTAAATGTATCCAAAGAATTGGCCTCCACTGCCCTCTGTGGCAGAGAATTGCACAGATTCACAACTCTCTGGGTGAAAAGTTTTTTCCTCATCTCAGTTCTAAATGGCCTACCCCTTATTCTTTGTCCTGGTTCGGGACCCCCCTGACATCGGGAACATGTTTCCTGCATCTAGCGTGTCCAATCCCTTAATAATTTTATATGTTTCTGTAAGAGCCCCTCTCATCCTTCTATATTCCAGTGAATACACTGCCCAGTCGATCCATTCTTTCGTCAAATGTCGGTCCCGCCATCCCGGGGATTAACCTGGTGAACCTACGCTGCACTCCCTCTATAGAAAGGATGTCCTTCCTCAAATTAGGAGACCAAAACTGCACACTGACGTCCCATGGAGATTATGCGGCACGGTGGCGCATCGGTCGAGGTGCCAGAGCCACAGACCCGGGTTCGATCCCGACTACAGGTGCTGTCTGTATGGAGTTTGTACGTTCTCCCCGTGACCTGCGTGGGTTTTCTCCGGGTATCCTGTTTTTTCCCCCACTTCACATGGACGTGCCGGTTTGTATGCTGATTGGCTTCTGTGAATCGATTATTGTCCCTAGTCAATAGACAATAGACAATAGGTGTAGGAGGAGGCCATTCGGCCCTTCGAGCCAGCACCGCCATTCAATGTGATCATGGCTGATCATTCTCAATCAGTACCCCGTTCCTGCCTTCTACCCATACCCCCTGACTCCGCTATCCTTAAGAGCTCTATCTAGCTCTCTCTTGAATGCATTCAGAGAATTGGCCTCCACTGCCTTCTGAGGCAGAGAATTCCACAGATTCACAACTCTCTGACTGAAAAAGTTTTTCCTCATCTCAGTTCTAAATGGCCTACCCCTTATTCTTAAACTGTGGTCCCTGGTTCTGGACTCCCCCAACATCAGGAACATGTTTCCTGCCTCTAACGTGTCCAACCCCTTAATAATCTTATATGTTTCGATAAGATCCCCTCTCATCCTTCTATATTCCAGTGTATACAAGCCTAGTCGCTCCAGTCTAGTGTGTAGGATTGTGCTACTGTAAGGGGGGGTCGCTGGTCGGTGCGGACTCGGTGGGCCGAAAGGCTTTTTTTCTGCGCTGTGTCTCTAAACTAAAATATACAGATCAACAACAGAAAGATTTGACAGTTTAGCATGAAAACCAAAGCTTTTCACTGTACCTCAGTACACGTGACAATAATAATAAACGAAACTAAACTGTTCAAGAACAGAAAGATTTGGCAGTACAAGCCTTTGACGGCACTGGGCTTATCTTCGCTGGGGTTTGGAAGAATGAGGGGGCAATTCTTTGGAAAGTGAACCAAAAGGTCACACACGTGCCCAGGCATCATCGCACAAAGTAATACATTATGTTGTATTACTCTGACACCTCTCACCCTGGCCACAAACTCTTGGAAGCACTTCCCTCTGGAAGGCGACTCCAGACTGTCAAAGCAGCCACAGCCGGACATAAACACAGCTTTGCTCCACGAGTGGTAGCTCTACTCAACAACCAAAGTCTGTCGTCTATTTTTTGCTCTGGTTTATTTTCACCCACATGTTTAGACCGTAATGTTGTATCCTTATTGTTTTGATGTGTTTATGCTTTATTCTTAATTGTTAACTGTATGTTTGTGTTGTCATTTGTGAGCGGAGCACCAAGGCACTTTCCTTGTAAGAAAATAACTGCAGATGCTGGTACTGGGCGGTCACAGTGGCACAGCGGTAGAGTTGCCGCCTTAAAGCGAATGCAGCGCCGGAGACACAGGTTCGATCCTGACTACGGGCGCCGTCTGTACAGAGTTTGTACGTTCTCCCCGTGACCTGCGTGGGTTTTCTCCGAGATCTTCGGTTTCCTCCCACACTCCAAAGACGTACAGGTTTGTAGGTTAATTGACTGGTAATATGTAAAAATTGTCCTTAGTGTGTGTAGGATAGTGTTAGTGTGCGGGGATAGCTGGACGGCGCGGACCCGGTGGGCCGAAGGGCCTGTTTCCGCGTTGTATCTCTAAATCTAAATCTAAAAAAAAAATCTAAATGCTGGAGTAACTCAGCGGGTCAGGCAGCATCTCTGGAGAACATGGATAGGTGACGTTTCACAGAGTGCTGGAGTAACTCAGCGGGTCAGGCAGCATCTGTGGAGAACATGGATAGGTGACGTTTCACAGAGTGCCGGAGTAACTCAGAGGGTCAGGCAGCATCTCAGGAGAGAGGGAATGGGTGACGTTTCCGGTCGAGACCCTTCTTCAGACTGATGTCAGGGGGGGCGGGACATGCTTGGCCAATAAACGTATTCATTCATTCATTAAAAAATTCTTATACGATATTAATCTTATTCATTGCTATTTCCCCACCTACAAAACTATGATGCATGTCTGTTAAAGACAGCTTTTTAAAATTCACAGAGTTTGTAAGATAAAACTGAGACGAACAAAAATGCTTGCGTGTGTGGCCAGTCATATTTGACCCCTGCCTCTAAACAAACATTGTCAGCATAACATATAGAAATTTCACTTGATAAACTTTGGTATAGATAAGTCATATGTACAGTGCAAAACAGTATACCTGTAATGCTTTCAGAATTAGAAGAGATGTATTCCACGTGGCTAAGAATGGCCCTGGAGTGTTTGTACTCGCTGGAGTTTAGAAGGATGAGGGGGGACCTCATTGAAACGTACAGAATAGTGAGCCGCCTGGATAGAGTGGATGTGGAGAGGATGTTTCCACTAGTGGGAGAGTCTAGGACTAGAGGCCACAGCCTCAGAATTAAAGGACGTTCCTTTAGGAAGGAGATGAGGAGGAATTTCTTTAGTCAGAGGGTGGTGAATCTGTGGAATTCATTGCCACAGACGGCTGTGGAGGCCAAGTCAATGGATATATTTAAGGCTGAGATGGATAGATTCTTGATCAGTGCGGGTGTCAGGGGTTATGGGGAGAAGGCAGGAGAATGGGGTTAGGAGGGAGAGATAGATCAGCCATGAGTGGATGGCGTAGTAGACTTGATGGGCCGAATGGCCGAAAACCGCTTCTATTACCTATGATCTTATGATCCACAAAGTGAATCCAAAAGCTTTTCACTGTACCTCGGTACACGTGACAATAATAAACTGATACCTAAGCCAGTACATTGGGTTCCAGTGCACAAAGCTAGCTGATAGCTGGTGGTGCTGATTACACCGATCAACCAAAACATTATGACTTGATCAGCCAAAACATTATGCCCACCTGCCTAATATGCTGTTGGCCCTCCGTGTGCAGCCCCATACGCAGCAGGGTGCGATGCACTGTGTATTGTGACACATTCCTCCCGTGACCACCATTAACATTTTCTGTGACTTGTGCCACAGTCGACCTTCTGTCGGTTCGGACCAGACGGGATAGCCTTCGTTGCCCTCGCGCATCGATGAGCCTTGGGCGCCCAACACCCTGCCTGTCGCCGGTTTGTGGTTTGTCCCTCCTCGGACCACTGTCGGTCGGTACTCACCACTGCTGACCGGGAGCACCCCACAAGCCTTGCCGTTTCACAGAAGCTCTGACCCAGTCGTCTGGCCATAACAATTTGGCCCTTGTCAAAGTCGCTCAGGTCTTTACTCCTGCCCATTTCTCCTGCATCCAACACGTCAACTTCAAGAACTGACTGTTCACTTGCTGCCTAATATATCCCACCCCTTGACAGGTGCCATTGTAACAAGATAATCAATGTTATTCACTTCGCCTGTCAGTGGTCATAATGTTTTGGCTGATCGGTGTATAAGCTCATAAGGTCACATGGAATAGGAGTAGAATATGGCCATTCGGCCCATCAAGTCATTTTTCTCTAAGATCTTCAGTTTCCTCCCACACTATGGCTTGATATGAATGTAAATTGTCCCTAGTGTGTGTAGGATAGTGTAAGTGTGTGGGGGTCACTGGTCGGTGGGCCGAAGGGCCTGTTTCCACCCTGTATCTCTAAACTAAACCACCCGATCGATTCCCCCAATTCACCTACTCTGGGCAAGCGAGTTATCAGGCAACTGAACCATCCTACCACAACCAGAGAGCAGTGCTGAAGTACTATCTACCTCATTGGTGACCCTCGGACTATCCTTGATCGGACTTTGCCGATTTATCTTGCACTGAACGTTATTCCCTTATCCTGTATCTGTACACTGTGGACGGCTCGATTGTAATCATGTATTGTCTTTCCGCTGACTGGTTAGCACGCAACACAAGCTTTTCACTGTACCTCGGTACACGTGACAATGAACTAAACTGAAACCTATCACCCCTCATCCTCCTGCGCTCCAAGGAACAGAGTCCTAGCCTGGATCTTACATCCAGCTAGGGTTGCCAACTGTCCCGTATTAGCCAGGACATCCTGTATTTTGGGATAAATTGGTTTGACCCATACGGGACCGCCCTTGTCTCGTATTATGCCTGGGGGGCACTGCAGGCCTGGACACTGTAGGCTCGGACACTGTAGGTCTGGGGGCCGCTGTAGGCCCGGACTCTGTAGGCCCTGGGGCCAATGTAGACCCGGGCACTGTAGGCCCGGGCAGTGTAGGCCCAGACACTGTAGGTCCGGGGGCCGCTGTAGGCCCGGACTCTATAGGCCCGGGGCCCAATGTAAGCCCGGGCAGTGTAGGCCCGGAGGCCGATATAGGCCCAGGGGCCGCCGTAGACACAGACTCTGTAGGCCCGGGCACTGTAGGCCTGGACACTGTAGGCCCGGGGGCCGCTGTAGGCCCGGATTCTGTAGGCCCGGGGGCCACTGTAGACCGCGACAGTGTAGGCTAACAAAGTGTGTTTGGGGAGCGGGGCCGAGTGTGTTCGTCTAACGGAAGTTGCATAGCAACCCGCCTCCCGGCCTGGGCGGCCACCGTTGGTGGAGCGGGAGCACGTGGCCGCTGGCTGGGCGAGGTCACGCGGGGTGTGGGGGTGGTGATGTCACCTTTTGTCCCTTATTTGGGAGTGAGAAAGTTGGCAACCCCTGCATTCAGCACTTGCCGAGGTAGAGCACTGGTAATTTCTTGCAGGTTGCATTAGAAACAATAGCTCCTGTGTGTGTGTGTGTGTGGGGGGGGGGGGGTGTTTTGGCATCAGGAAATGCTTGCAGTTCCCAGGGGACTTCATGCTGGCCAAGCCGAGAGCAGGAGAGGAGCAATCTTGCAGTTGATGTCACATTCATCAGCAAGGGATCGGCCCTGTGTCTGGTTAACAAGAGACCGCTGGAGAAGGTGGTGTACCTTCCAAAGGCTTTGCCAAAAAAAAAAGTGCTCGGCGTTCATGGGCTGCCTTTGCAATTATCCAGGAGTCGAGACTTTGATAAATGACAGCCAGGTACGATTCAATCAAGCAAATAAATTAAAGTATAAGACAATAACTGCAGATGCTGGTACAAATCGAAGGTATTTATTCACAAAATGCTGGAGTAACTCAGCGGGCCAGGCAGCATCTCAGGAGAGAAGGAATGGGTGACGTTTCTAACTAATTTCCAAATTTAATGACCAAACTAATTTCGACCCGAAACGTCACCCATTCCTTCTCTCCTGAGATGCTGCCTGACCTGCTGAGTAACTCCAGCATTTTGTGAAGCAAATAAATTAACGTCACAGAGAGAAAACAAATCTAGAAATCCTTAAGCCAAGTTGGACACGTTCAGCAATTTCAGTTTATTTATCGTTCAGAGATACAGCGCGGAAACAGGACCTTCGGCCCACCCAGGTCCGTGCCGACCAGCGATCCCCGCGCACTAACGAGGGACAATTTTTTAAATGATTTATACCAAGCCAATCTAGACCCTTTAGTTTAGTTTTAGAGATACAGCAAGAAAACAGGAGTGTGGGAGGAAACCGAAGATCTCGGAGAAAACCCACGCAGGTCACGGGGAGAACGTACAAATGCCATACAGACAGTGCCCGTGGTCGGGATCGAACCCGGTTCTGCCTGACTCGCTGAGTTACTCCAGCATTTTGTGCCAAGACGGGAGCAGAATACAGCGTGGATACAGGGCCATCAGCCCCAGCTTGCCCACAGCGACCAACATGCCCCATCTACGCTAGTCCCACCTACCCGCATTTGGCCCATATCCCTCTGAACCTGTCCTATCCATGTACCTGTCTAAATGTCTTTTAAATTTTGTTATTGTACATAGGGTAAATAAGGGACAAGGTGACGTCACCGCCCCGCGCCCTACGTGACCTCACCCAGCCAGCGGCCACGTGCTCCCACTCCACAAATGGCGGCCGCCCGGGCTGGGAGGCGGGTTGCTACGCAACATCCGTTAGGCAGCACTGTCTGGGACTACACTGTCCGGGCCTACACTGTCCGGGCCTACACTGTCCGGGCCTACACTGTCTGGGCCTACACTGTCCGGGCCTACACTGTCCGGGCCTACACTGCCCGGACCTACACTGTCCGGGCCTACACTGTCCGGGCCTACACTGTCTGGACCTACACTGTCCAGGCCTACACTGTCTGGACCTACACTGTCCGGGCCTACACTGTCCAGGCCTACACTGTCTGGACCTACACTGTCCGGGCCTACACTGTCCCGGCCTACACTGTCCGGGCCTACACTGTCCGGGCCTACACTGTCTGGGCCTACACTGTCTGGGCCTACACTGTCTGGCCCTACACTGTCTGGACCTACACTGTCCGGCCCTACACTGTCCGGACCTACACTGTCCATACCTACACTGTCCGGGCCTACAGTGCCTGGGCCTACACTGTCCAGACCTACACTGTCCGGGCCTACAGGCCCGGGGGCCTAATACGGGCCAAGGGCAGTCCAGTACAGGACAAACCAATTTAGCAGGATGTACCAGCGATCACTTGGCAACCCTATGTCCATACCTCAACTACCTCCTCTGGCAGCTCATCAGCCTCTGTGTGAATAAGTTGCCCCTCAGGTTCCTATTTATCCATTCCCCTCATCCTCAAATGATGTCCCCTGGATCTTGATTCCCGTACACTCTGGGTAAAAGACTCATCCTTTATCCTCCCGATCTGTTCCCCTCATGATTTTGTACCCCACCTCTGTAAGATCACCCCTCATCCTCCTGCACTCCAAGGAATAGAGTCCCAGCCTGCTCAACCTCTCCCTGTAGCTCAGGACCTTTTTTATTGGAGAAAATAAATCACCTCAGTCTTCTTGTGAATGGATGACCCGTTAATATTTATCTGTCCCTTTCAGTCTGAAATGGTTCCTGTAAAAGGAAATATCCTTTCCGCGTTCACAAGTCAACAACTCTGAAGTTCTTATGAGTTTCAATAAAGTTTTCTCTCACTCCCACAATTAAAATGTTTGTGTGGGGAACATTTCCTCATAAGGCAATTTGTTTTTTATTGGTCTCGTAAACGTTCTACGAAACTGCTTCCAAAGGCTTCTTATCCTTCCGCAATGTTGGGGGAGTCCAGAACAAGGGGCCACAGTTTAAGAATAAGGGGTAGGCCATTTAGAACGGAGACGAGGAAAAACTTTATCAGTCAGAGAGTTGTAAATCTGTGGAATTCTCTGCCTCAGAAGGCAGTGGAGGCCAATTATCTAATGCATTCAAGAGAGAGCTAGATAGAGCTCTTAAGGATAGCGGAGTCAGGGGGTATGGGGAGAAGGCAGGAACGGGGTACTGATTGAGAATGATCAGCCATGATCACATTGAATGGCGGTGCTGACTCGAAGGGCCAAATGGCCTCCTCCTGCACCCATTGTCTATTGTATATTGTCTATAAGGAGATTACCACAGTACACAGTATTCCAAAAGGTCTTTCGGCACGGTGGCGCAGCGGTAGAGTTGCTGCCTCACAGCGCCGGAGACTCGGGTTCCATCCCGACTATGGGTGCTGTCTGTACGGAGTTTGTACATTCTCCCCGTGACCTGCGTGGGTTTTCTCCGAGATCTTGTCCCTGGTGGTAGGATAGTGTTAGTGTGCGGGGATCGATGGTCAGTGCGGACTCAGTGGGCCGAAGGGCCTGTTTTTGCGCTGTATCTCCAAACTAAACTAAACTAAACTAAACTAAAGTGTCTCGATCCGAAATGCCACCTATCCCAAAAAGTTGGAATAACTCAGCGGGTCAGGCAGCATCTGTGGAGAACATGGATAGGTGACGTTTCACAGAGTGCTGGAGTAACTCAGCGGGTCAGGCAGCATCTCTGGAGAGAAGGAATGGGTGATGTTTTGAGTCGAGACCCTTCTACAGACTCAGGTTTGTGTGATGGTCTGGGCTGCGTCCACAATTCTCTACAATTTCTTGCGGTCTTGGATGGAGCTGTTTCCCAAACCAAGGTTTGAGGCATTCCGATAAAATGCATTCTACGGCGCATCTGTAGAAGTTGGTGAGAGTTGTAGGGGACATGTCGAATATCTTAAGCCTTCTAAGGAAGTAGAGGCTTCATTAGAGTTACCTGCATACTTGCCAGGTCTGCCAGCAGTCAGAGATCGGCAATTGCTTGCCATCATTGTGATATTCTGGGTTTTTTCAACTTTTGGCCAAAAATGGTCACTTCAGCATTTTTCCCCATTTTACTCCATTTGTCTGATTCTCATCACTCATACATCCTCCAATCTCCATACGGAGTTTGTACGTTCTCCCTCTGACCACGTGGGTTTTCTCCATGTGCTCCGGTTTCCTCTCTCGTCTCAGGGATGTGCAGGTTTGTAGGTGCATTGGCTTCTGTAAATGGTCCCCAGTGTGTGTAGGACAGTGCTAGTGTGCGGGGATCGCTGGTCGGCGCGGACCCGGTGGGCCGAAAGGCCTGTTTCCGCACTGCATCTTTAAAATAAGCTATTAATATACACTGAAGAAGGGTCTCGACCCAAAACGTCACCCATTCTTTCTCTCCCGAGATGCTGCCTGACCTGCTGAGTTACTCCAGCACTCTGTGAAACGTTACCTATCCATGTTCTCCAGAGATGCTGCCTGACCCGCTGAGTTACTCCAGCACTCTGTGAAACGTCACCTATCCATGTTCTCCAGAGATGCTGCCTGACCCGTTGAGTTACTCCAGCACTCTGTGAAACGTCACCTATCCATGTTCTCCAGAGATGCTGCCTGACCCGCTGAGTTACTCCAGCACTGTGTGAAACGTCAGCCATTCCTTCTCTCCAGAGATGCTGCCTGACCCATTGAGTTACTCCAGCATTTTGTGTTTACCTTCGATTTTAACCTGCATCTGCAGTTTTTTCCTACCAATATCCACGTCGACTATTACACAGGATCCCAAATGTCTGTCTTTCCACCATTCCCAGTTTCTCAGGGAATCTGATCAAGTTTTCCGATATAATGAGAATGTTAATTGAAACAAGTGTCCTACCTTTTTTCCCGTCAGAATCTTCTGGGTAAAGGTCATCCTCATTCTACTGTGATCAGCTTCTGGGAACTCAACGGCACCTGCAAAGCAAAGGCAAGGATATTAACCCTTTGATCATTGCTCAACTCAAACACATTATTTGTGAAAGGATCTCACCCTGAAAGGTCACCCATTCCTTCTCTCCAGAGATGCTGCCTGACCCGCTGAGTTACTCCAGCACTCTGTGAAATGTCACCTATCCATGTTCTCCACAGGTGCTGCCTGACCCAATAGACAATAGACAATAGACAATAGACAATAGGTGCAGGAGGAGGCCATTCGGCCCTTCAAGCCAGCACCGCCATTCAATGTGATCATGGCTGATCATTCTCAATCAGTACCCCGTTCCTGCCTTCTCCCCATACCCCCTGACTCCGCTATCCTTAAGAGCTCTATCTAGCTCTCTCTTGAATGCATTCAGAGAATTGGCCTCCACTGCCTTCTGAGGCAGAGAATTCCACATCTGAGACCCGCTGAGTTACTCCAGCACTCTGTGAAACGGCACCTATCCATGTTCTCCAGAGATGCTGCCTGACCCGCTGAGTTACTCCAGCACTCTGTGAAACGTCACCTATCCATGTTCTCCACAGATGCTGCCTGACCCGCTGAGTTACTCCAGCACCTTGTGTCGATCTTAATCATGTGTTGTCTTTCCGCTGACTGGTTAGCGCGCAACAAAAGCTTTTCACTGTACCTCGGTACACGTGACAATAAACTAAACTCAACTAAACTAAACTAAACCAAACACACGACAATAAACTAAATTTAAGTAAACTTAAGTAAACTAAACTAAACTTACTGAACTAAATGTGGGGTCCCAGGTTACACGTCTAAGGTTCCTTGTGATTTCTAATTACAGAAACATGAAAAATAAATCTGTCGTCAGATAAAAATCATGCTTTCATTATCAGTCTCAGAGTGCCCGGAGGTGGAGTGTAGAACACAAGCATAAAGGTACCGCAAAAGGATTCAATTAGGTGTTGTGCTGCCAAATTGACATCGCAAAATGCACTTCAGGAAAGTGTAGGTGTAATTAAATTGTGACCATCTTGACTGACACCCTTTCATGCGTAGGAAGGAACTGTAGATGCTGGTTTAAACCAAAGATATGACACAAAGTGCTGGAGTAACTCAGTGGGTCAGGAAGCATCTGTGGAGAACATGGATAGGTGACGTTTCACAGAGTGCTGGAGTAACTCAGCGGGTCAGGCAGCATCTGTGGAGAACATGGATAGGTGACGTTTCACAGAGTACTGGGGTAACTCAGCGGGTCAGGCAGCATCTGTGGAGAACATGGATAGGTGACGTTTCACAGAGTGCTGGAGTAACTCAGTGGGTCAGGCAGCATCTCTGGAGAACATGTGTATCCACGTTTTCCACAGATGCTGCCTGACCCGCTGAGTTACTCCAGCACTCTGTGCCCTTTGATTATGTTGGCTGCTTTCTAAGGCAGCATGGTGCAGATGGAGTCAATGGTGGGGAGTCTAATCTTTGGGATGGACTGGGCTGCATCCACATCTCACGAACATTCCCTCTCCACATCCGTGACCCTCGGACTATCTTTAATCAGACTTTACTGGACTTCACCTTGCACTTAACATTATTCCCTTTATCCTGTTTCTGTACCCTGCGGACGGCTGGATTGTAATCACGCACCGTCTGTCTGCTGACTGGATAACGCACAACAAAAAGCTTCTCGGTTCACGGGACTGTCGCCTGTTGAAAGATTGGAGCGGCTAGGCTAGTATTCACTGGACTTTAGAAGGATGAGAGGGGATCTTATCGAAACATATAAGATTATTAAGGGGTTGGACACGTTAGAGGCAGGAAACATGTTCCCAATGTTGGGGGAGTCCAGAACCAGGGGCCACAGTTTAATAAAAAGGGGTAGGCCATTTAGAACGGAGATGAGGAAAAACTTTTTCCAGTCAGAGAGTTGTAAATCAGTGGGATTCTCATGTTTCCTGCTTCTAACGTGTCCAATCTCTTAAATAATCTTATATGTTTCAATAAGATCTCCTCTCATCCTTCTAAATTCCAGTGGAGATAAGCCTAGCCGCTCCAGTCTTTCAACATATGACAGTCCTGCCATTCTGGGAATTAACCTAGTGAACCTACGCTGCACGCCCTCAATAGCAAGAATATCCTTCCTCAAATTTGGAGACCAAAACTGAACACAGTACTCCAGGTGCGGTCTCACTAGGGCCCTGTACAACTGCAGAAGGACCTATTTGCTCCTATACTCAACTCCTCTTGTCATAAAGGCCAACATGCCATTAGCTTTTTTTGCTGCCTGCTGTACCTGCATGCTAACTGTAAGTGACTGATGAACAAGGACACCCAGATCTCTTTGTACTTCCCCATTTCCAAACTTGACACCATTCAGATGATAATCTGCCTTCCTGTTCTTACCACCCTGCACACTAACACTATCCTACACACACTAGGGACAATTTACATTGAGAACATTAACAATGTCCTATTGTCTCCACGCTCGAGACAACTTATACATTTATACCAAGCCAACTAAGCTCGAAACCTGCACGTCTTTGGAGTGCGGGAGGAAACCGGAGATCTCGGAGGAAACCCACGCAGGTCACTGGGAGAACGTGCAGACTCCGTACAGACGGCGCCCGTAGTCAGGATGGATACCAACTCTACCGCTGCACCACCACACCACTTTTAAAGTATCCAAAGGTCTCTGAAGGTCTTTCCAGTGAGTCAACGTTAAACGTTTCCCGACTGTTGTGTCTCTGCGGATTGCAGCCTAATTCAGACATAAGTTACCACTCTGGTATGTAACTTGGCTCCCACAATGTCCTGCAGCCTTTCGTGAACAATGGAAGCCATTCATCTTCACACAACACCAATTACTTTCATGCTCCCTACGTTAAAAAATAATGACAGCAGTTATTTGGCATTGTTCCTCGGTTTAAGGTTTCGAGAAAGATTGTCATTGTTTTGGATTAGAGGGGAGAGTGTTGTCGGACGAGTGTGAACATAAACCCAGAAATAACAACGTTGGATAGCAATCATGTATCAGACCCACCACATCTTCAGTTTAGTCTGTTTAGTCCTCCCACGTTTTTTGCTTTGGGATATACATTCAAGGAATTGCACACAAAAACTGTCATTATTTTCCGTCTCGTCTCGAGCCGAAGGGAGCACACACCACATGAAAGGGGTGAGACACAGAGTGCTGGAGTAACTCAGCGGGTCAGGCAGCATCTCTGGAGATCATGGATAGGTGATGTTTCACAGAGTGCTGGAGTAACTCAGCGGGTCAGGCAGCATCTGTGCAGGGCGTGCAGTGTAGGTTTACTAGGTTAATTCCCGGAATGGCGGGACTGTCATATGTTGAAATACTGGAGCGACTAGGCTTGTATACACTAGAATTTAGAAGGATGAGAGGAGATCTTATCGATACGTATAAGATTATTAAGGGGTTGGATTATTAAAGGGTTAGACGCAGGAAACATGTTCCCAATGTTGGGCGAGTCCAGAACCAAGGGCCACAGTTTAAGAATAAGGGGTAGGCCATTTAGAACTGAGATGAGGAAAAACTTTTTCAGTCAGAGAGTTGTGGATCTGTGGAATTCTCTGCCTCAGAAGGCAGTGGAGGCCAATTCTCTGAATGCATTCAAGAGAGAGCTGGATAGAGCTCTTAAGGATAGCGGAGTCAGGGGGTATGGGGAGAAGGCAGGAACGGGGTACTGATTGAGAATGATCAGCCATGATCACATTGAATGGCGGTGCTGGCTCGAAGGGCCGAATGGCCTCCTCCTGCACCTATTGTCTATTGTCTATTGTTTATTGTCTATCTCTGGAGAGAAGGAATGAGACCCTTCTTCAGAGCTTCTTTAGTTTTTTTAGTTTTGTTTGGATGAGTTGTTTAGTTTATGTCACGTGTTTAGTTTAATTAAGTGTAGTTTGTTGTCACGTGTTAAGTTTAGTGTAAGATGGACACAAAAAAGCTGGAGTAACTCCTGTCCTATCCATGTTCTCCAGAGATGCTAACTCAACACAACTAAACTACAGCACAAGAACAGGCCCTTTCATCCCACAGTGTGTGTGTGCCAACCATGATGTCAAGGTAAGCTCTTATCTACCTGCATGTGATCCATATGCCTCCATTCCCTGCATATCCATATGCCTCTTGAACGCCACTATCACAACTGCCTCCACCACCACCTGTGGCCAAATGATCGAAGTAAGTGACTTACTTTACAAAATGGTAACACTTACACCGATGAGCCAAAACATTATGACCACTGACAGGCGAAGTGAATAGCATTGATTATCTTGTTACAATGGCACCTGTCAAGGGGTGGGATATATTAGGCAGCAAGTGAACAGTCAGTTCTTGAAGTTGACGTGTTGGATGCAGGAGAAATGGGCAGGAGTAAAGACCTGAGCGACTTTGACAAGGGCTAAATTGTTATGGCCAGACGACTGGGTCAGAGCATCTCTGAAACGGCAAGGCTTGTGGGGTGCTCCCGGTCAGCAGTGGTGAGTACCGACCGACAGTGGTCCGAGGAGGGACAAACCACAAACCGGCGACGGACAGGGTGTTGGGCGCCCAAGGCTCATCGATGCGCGAGGGCAACGAAGGTTATCCCGTCTGGTCCGAACCGACAGAAGGTCGACTGTGGCACAAGTCACAGAAAATGTTAATGGTGGTCACGGGAGGAACGTGTCACAATACACAGTGCATCGCACCCTGCTGCGTATGGGGCTGCACACGGAGGACCAACAGCATATTAGGCAGGTGGGCATAATGTTTTGGCTGATCGGTGTATAAATCTTATGCTTTTCCATTAACAAGTGTTTTTAATAGAAAATTACCCAGCAGACTTGAATGTATTCATTTCAGTTCCATCGCCATTTATGGATGTTTTCTTTCAAACACTTTGCCATCAATAAAACATAATCAGAGCTCATAAAATAAATGTAACGAAGGATCCAGCAGTTTGGGACCACTCGTCTTGAATCTCAAATAATTGTCGACTGTGGAATTATTTAATTTAAGTTTAGTTTAGTTTAGAGATAGAGCGAGGAAACAGGCCCTTCGGCCCATCGAGTCCGCGCCGACCAGCGATCCCCGCACACTAATTAAAGGTGTGAAGAAGGGTCTTGACCCGAAACGTCACCAATTCCTTCTTTCCAGAGATGCTGCCTGACCCTCTGAGTTACTCCAGCACTCTGTGAAACGTCAACTATCCATGTTCTCCAGAGATGCTGCCTGACCCGCTGAGTTACTCCAGCACTCTGTGAAATGTCACCTATCCATTTGATCAATGATCTCCAGAGAAGTAGATGGGACCATTTTCCAGTTGGTGAGAGTGTGGTTCAGTTGCCCGATAACAGCCGGGAAGAAACTGTCCCTGAATCTGGAGGTGTGCGTTTTCACACTTCTGTACCTCTTGCCCGATGGGAGAGGGGAGAAGAGGGAGTGGCCGGGGTGAGACTGGTCCTTGATTATGCTGCTGGCCTTGCCGAGGCAGCGTGAGGTGTAGATGGAGTCAGTGGAAGGGAGGTTGGTTTGTGTGCTGGTCCGGGCTGCGTCCACAACTCTGCAATTTCTTGAGGTTCCGGTTCTTGATCCCCTGACTCTTTTTTTTAGCTCATAGATACAGCGCGGAAACAGGCCCTTCGGCCCACCGGGTCCGCGCCGACCAGCGATTCCCGCACACTAACACCATCCTACACCCACTAGGGACAATTTGCAATGTTACTGAGGAAACCGGAGCACCCGGAGAAAACCCACGCAGGTCACGGGGAGAACGTACAAACTCCGTACAGGCAGCGCCCATGGTCCGGATGGAACCCGGGTTTCTGGCGTGTGAGGCAGCAACTCTACCGCTGCGCCACCGTGCCGTCTCTGTGCAAGAGCGCATTTACCCTATTCATTCCTCTCATGAATCTTACACAATGCTCTAAGATCACTGTTAAGGGACCCTTCTTCAAACTGAAGGCACGACTGCGCTAACAAGCCTCTCGAATAATATTTACCTCCAGCAGTTGATATTACAAAAGCTGTTAGCAGGGTCCAAAGAAATCAGGAAACTCTTTATCTCAGCGACGTCTCTGCCCATTGAGAATGACTGAACATAAAACGTCAGATGGTGAATATATTTAACTGAGTGCTCAAATTTAACTGCAGGCTTTGAAAAAAAAAAACTTCTAACAACAGCTCTCTTCGTAGGAGGGAAGCACTTGGAAAATCCCTTGTCTCAGAGCTAATCAAGTGAGTTATGTTCCTCCTCACCCACACCCTCAATCTCCCAGTGGGCTCCTGCAATAGATATTATCCACACATTTCTTTTGGAATAAGCTTCAAGATGGCCCAGTGTCAACAGTCAAGATGGCCCAGTGTCAACAGTCAAGATGGCCCAGTGTCAACAGTCAAGATGGCCCAGTGTCAACCGTGTTGACATCAGGAAGGAAGAACTCCAGGAGGTGGCACGGTGGCACGGCGGTAGAGTCGCTGCCTCACAGCGCCGGAGACCCGGCTTCCATCCCGACTACGGGCGCTGCCTGTACGGAGACGTATAAAATGACAAAAGGACTGGACAAGCTAGATGCAGGAAAAACGTTCCCAATGTTGGGGGAGTCCAGAACCGGGGGCCACACAGTCTAAGAATAAAGGGGAGGCCATTTAAAAACTGAGGTGAGAAGGAACTTTTTTCACCCAGAGAGTTGTGAATTTGTGGAATTCTCTGCCACAGAGGGCAGTGGAGGCCGATTCACTGGACGGATTTAAGAGAGAGTTAGATAGAGTTCTAGGGGCTAGCGGAATCAAGGGATATGGGGAGAAGGCAGGAACGGGTTACTGATTGTGGATGATCAGCCATGATCACAATGAATGGCTGTGCTGGCTCGAAGGGCTAAATGGCCTCCTGCTGAACCTATTTTCTATGTTTCTATGTTCTCCCAGTCACCTGCCTGGGTTTTCCCCGAGATCTTCGGCTTCTTCCCACACTCCAAAAAGAAGTGCAGGTTTGGAGGTTAATTGGCTTGATGTAAATGTAAATTGTCCCCAGTGTGTATGATAGTGTTAGTGTGCAGGGATCTCTGGCCGGTGGAGACTCGGTGGGCCGAAGGGCCTGTTTCCGCGCTGTATCTCAAAACTAAACTAAACTAAACTAAACTCAACAACGCCACACCCATGTTTACCGTGTGAATTTGGCAGCTCATCTAATTTAGTGCAGCTGAAGCAATGAGTAACAACAACTATTCATATTACATGTGGAAGGCCAAGTCCGACAACTTAGAGAGGGTAGGATAAAAACTGCAGATGCTGGTTTAAATCGAAAGTAGACACAAAATGCTGGAGTAACTCAGCGGGTCAGGCAGCAGCTCGGGAGAGAAGGAATGGGTGACGTTTCGGGTCTGAAGAAGGGTCTCGACCCGAAACGTCACCCATTCCTTCCCTCCCGAGATGCTGCCTGTCCCGCTGAGTTACTCCAGCATTTTGTGTCTGCCATCAACTTAGAGAGAATTATCTGAGTAGACAATAGACAATAGGTGCAGGAGTAGACCATTCGTCCCTTCGAGCCAGCACCGCCATTCAATGTGATCATGGCTGATCATTCTCAATCAGTACCCCGTTCCTGCCTTCTCCCCATACCCCCTGACTCCGCTACCTTTAAGAGCTCTATCTAGCTCTCTCTTGAATGCATTCAGAGAATTGGCCTCCACTGCCTTCTGAGGCAGAGAATTCCACAGATTTACAACTCTCTGACTGAAAAAGTCTTTCTTCATCTCCGTTCTAAATGGCCTATCCCTTATTCTTAAACTGTGGCCCCTGGTTCTGGAGTAGGTGCACTTAGTTCATACTGCTGCACTGAATTTGGCTTTTTGCTTGTTAGGCTTTTAGAGATACAGCGTGGAAACAGGCCCTTCAGCCCACCGGGTCCGTACCGACCAGCGGTCACCCCGTACACTAACCTGCACACTAGGAACAATTTACCATGTTACCAAAGTCAATTAACCTCCAAACCTGTACGTATTTGGAGGACTTGTTGGGCGGAATGGCCTGTTTCCGTGCTATGTCACTAAAGAAATTCAAAATAAGTAAGTTTTACGAAGGATGGCACAGAATCTGCTAGCACGTAGTGAAGACTGGGCAATTGTCCCTGCATCACTGTTTCATGTGTGCCAAATATCATCTTCTATTTATGGTGGGATCAATCAGTTCAGATGCAGTAGACAGAAGCACAGCACTGCTCTCTGGTTGTGGTAGGATAGACAATAGACAATAGGTGCAGGAGGAGGCCATTCGGCCCATCGAGCCAGCACCGCCATTCAATGTGATCATGGCTGATCATCCACAATCAGTACCCCGTTCCTGCCTTCTCCCCATACCCCCTGACTCCGCTATCCTTAAGAGCTCTATCTAGCTCTCTCTTGAATGCATTCAGAGAATTGTCCTCCACTGCCTTCTGAGGCAGAGAATTCCACAGATTCACAACTCTCTGACTGAAAACGTTTTTCCTCATCTCAGTTCTAAATGGCCTACCCCTTATTCTTAAACTGTGGCCCCTTGTTCTGGACTCCCCCAACATTGGGAACATGTTTCCTGCCTCTAACATTTCCAACCCCTTAATAATCTTATACGTTTCGATAAGAACTCCTCTCATCCTTCTAAATTCCAGTGTATACAAGCCTAGTCGCTCCAGTCTTTCAACATATGACAGTCCCGCCATTCAGATGGTTCAGATGCCTGATAACAGCTGGGAAGAAACAGTCCCTGAATCTGGAGGTGTGCATTTTCACACTTCTGTACCTCCTCCGGCAGCTCGTTCCATACACCCACCACCCCTTTGTATGAAAAAAGGTTGCCCCTAATAAACCTTTCCCCCTTAATCTTAAACCTATATCCACTGGTTCTCGATCCATCTATTCTGCACAAAAGACTCTATGCGTCAACCCGATATATTCAGCGCGGAAACAGGCCCTTCGGCCCACTGAGTCCGCACCGACCACCGATCCCCGCACATTAACACTATTCCATACCCACATTTCACATTTTTACAGGGACAATTTTTGCATATCCATGTGCCGATTTAGTTTAGAGATACAGCGCGGAAACAGGCCCTTCGGCCCACCGGGTCCGCGCCGCCCAGCTATCCCCGCACATTAACACTATCCTACACACACTAGGGACAATTTTTACATTTACACCAAGCCAATTAACCTACAAACCTGCACGTCCTTGGAGTGTGGGAGGAAACCGAAGATCTCGGAGAAAACCCACGCAGGTCACGGGGAGAACGTACAAACAGACAGCGCCCGTGGTCAGGATCAAACCCGTGTCACCGGCGCTGTGAGGCAGTAACTCTGCCGCTATGTCACCTCCGTAAGATCGCCCCTCATCCTCCTGCGCTCCAAGGAATAGAGTCCCAGCCTGCCCCAACCTCTCCCTGTATGCTCAGGCCCTCGAGTCATGGCAACATCCTCGTAAATCTTCTCTGTACCCTTTCGAACTTGACAACATTTCATTTAATGCTTACTGAAACGCACCAAGCTAACTGCTCCGCTTGCTCGAGAAAACAAAAGCAGAGCTGCCACTATCCATTGGCAACACAAACGGCCTGTGCCGTTTACTTGAAACTACTTGCACTCAGCATACATTTGTACAAATAAAGATTTTCCTGTCAAAATAATTTTGTGCCATTTGTCACCGAAACTGAGTTTCAGTTTGACGGTAATTGAGAAATAGAAAGACTTTGTAAAGTATTTCATAGATTTATTCACCCAGCATGAGAGAGCAAAAAGGGAACAAAGGGAGAGGTCACTCCACAGACAGCTTCTGGAGGCCGACTCTGTGGATATCGTTAACATAGAAACATCGAAGTAGGAGTAGGCCATTCGGCCCTTCGAGCCTGTACGCACCGCCATTCAATATGATCATGGCTGATCATCCAGCTCAGTATCCCGTACCTGCCTTCTCTCCATACCCCCTGATCCCTTTAGCCACAAAGGCCACATCTAACTTCCTCTTAAATATAGCCAATGAACTGGCCTCAACTACCTTCTGTGGCAGAGAATTCCACAGATTCACCACTCTCTGTGTGAAGAAATGTTTTCTCATCTTGGTCCTAAAAGACTTCCCCCTTATCCTTAAACTGTGACCCCTTGTTCTGGACTTCCCCAACATCGGGAACAATCTTCCTGCATCTAGCCCGTCCAACCCCTTAAGAATTTTGTAAGTTTCTATATGATCCCCCCTCAATCTTCTAAATTCCAGCGAGTACAAGCCGAGTCTATCCAGTCTTTCTTCATATGAAAGTCCTGCCATCCCAGGAATCAATCTGGTGAACCTTCTCTGCACTCCCTCTATGGCAAGAATGTCTTTCCTCAGATTAGGAGACCAAAACTGTACGCAATACTCCAGGTGCGGTCTCACCAAGGCCCTGTACAACTGCAGCAGAACCTTGTTTGTACGTTCTCCCAGTGACCTACGTGGGTTTTCTCCGGGCGCTCCGGTTTCCTCCCACACTCCAAAGACGTGCAGGTTTGTAGGTTAATTGGCTTTGGTAAAAATTGTAAATGGGCCCTGGTGTGGAAGGTACTGCTAGTGTACGGGGCGATCGCTAGTCGGCGCGGACTCAGCGGGCCGAAGGGACTGTTTCTTTGCTGCGTCTAAAGTAAAGCCTAGATGCTTTATAATTCTAAGTTCAATGCTGTACATTCTATATATCCTATGCTCGATATTCTCTGTACTTAGAGCGGTCACGGTGGCGCAGCGGTAAAGTTGCCGCCTTACAGCGAATACAGCGTCGGAGACCCGGGTTCCATCCCAACCACGGGTGCTGTCTGTACGGAGTTTGTACGTTCTCCCCGTGACCTGCGTGGGGGTTTTCTCCGAGATCTTCGGTTTCCTCCCACAGTCCAAAGACATACAGGTTTGTAAGTTAATTGGCTTGGTATAAATGTTTTAAAAAATTGTCCCTAGTGTGTGTAGGATAGTGTTAGTGTGCGGGGATCGCTGGTCGGCGCGGACCCGGTGGGCCAAAACGGCCTGTTTCCGCAGTGTATTTCTCTAAACTAGATTTAGATTTAGATTTAGAGATAAAGCGCGGAAACAGGCCCTTCGGCCCACCAAGTCTGTGCCGCCCAGCGATTCCCGCACACTAACACTATCCTACACACACTAGGGACAATTTTTACATTTACCCAGTCAATTAACCTACAAACCTGCACGTCTTTGGAGTGTGGGAGGAAACCGAAGATCTCGAAGAAAACCCACGCAGGTCGCGGGGAGAACGTACAAACTCCGTACAGACAGCGCCCGTAGTCAGGATCGAACCTGAGTCTCCGGCGCTGCATTCGCTGTGAGGCAGCAACTCTACTGCTGCGCCACCGTGCCGCCCTAAGTACACTAAACTAAACTAAACTACTATCATCTCCCAGGTTCTGCACACCGCTCTCTCTCATCTGGACAGCCAGGGGGGCTATGTGAGGATGCTGTTCATTGATTTTAGTTCAGCTTTCAACACAATAGTCCCCAGCAGACTTGCTGAGAAGCTGCTGGAACTGGGGCTTAGCACCCCTCTGTGTGATTGGGTCCTGGACTTTCTCACTGCCAGGCCCCAAGTGGTCAAGATGGGGGAACACACATCTAGCTCCCTCACCCTGAACATAGGATCCCCCCAGGGCTGCATCCTTAGCCCCCTACTGTACTCCCTGTACACACATGACTGTGGGGCCAGGTTCAGCTCAAACTCCATCATCAAGTTTGCTGATGATACTGTGGTGGTGGGCCGGATCTCCAACAACGATGAGAAGGCCTACCGGGAGGAGGTGGCTGATCTGGCACTCTGGTGTCAGGACAATTGCCTCCTCTTGAATGTCACTAAAACGAAGGAGCTGATTGTGGACTTTAGAAGGGCTAAACATCCAAGGACGTACACGCCACTGGAGATAAATGGGTCTACTGTGGATAAGGTGAGCAGCTTTAAATACCTCGGAGTCCACATCACAGAGGATCTGACATGGACAACGCACATTGCCGCACTGGTGGGTAAGGCTAAGCAGCGCCTTTACCACCTCAGACAGCTGAGGAAATTCAGAGTGTCTCTGAGGATCCTTCAGTGCTTCTACTCTGGGGCTGTAGAAGGGCGGCACGGTAGCGCAGCGGTAGAGTTGCTGCTTTACAGCGAATGCAGCGCCGGAGACTCAGGTTCGATCCTGACTACGGGTGCTGTACTGTAAGGAGTTTGTACGTTCTCCCCGTGACCTGCGTGGGTTTTCTCCGAGATCTTCGGTTTCCTCCCACACTCCAAAGACGTACGGGTATGTAGGTTAATTTGACTGGGTAAATGTAAAAAAATTGTCCCTAGTGTGTGTAGGATAGTGTTAATGTGCGGGGATCACTGGGCGGAGCGGACTTGGTGGGCAGAAAAGGCCTGTTTCCGCGCTGTATATATATGATAGAAAGCATCTTGTCCGGCAACATCTCAATCTGGTTTGGGAACAGCTCTGCCCAGGATAGGATGGCCCTGCAGAGAGTAGTGCGTTTGGCAGAATGCACCATGGGAACTACACTCGTCCCCCTGCAGGACCTATACATCAGGAGGTGCAGATCCAGAGCAAGCAACATTATGGGGGACCCCTACCACCCCAGTAACGGACTGTTCCAACTGCTACGGTCAGGCAAACGCCTCCGCTGTCACGCTGTGAAAACAGAGAGGATGAGACGGAGTTTCTTCCCACAGGCCATCAGGGCTGTTAACTCTCATATCACCAGGGACTAATTTACTGTATTCATTTATTTTTTTGTGTCGTGTCTTTTTTTAAAATTGTTCTATCCTGTTTTGTAGGATCCTGCACAATCCGCAGGCGTTGCCACTTTCATTTCACTGCACATCGTGTATGTGTACGTGACAAATAAAGTAGACTTGACTTGACTTGACTGAGAAGATTGATGTTTGCCTGATTTTCATAATGGATGCTCGATGTGGAATATATCTCACGTTCACTCACAACACGATCACTGGCGCATGTAAACAGCAAAGCTGGCATGTTAGGGTTGTCCAGCAGTCATTAGTATTTTTACGCTGTAACATGTCAAGCTAGTTATTGAAAATACATCCCGTGTAATATGTTTTATTTACGTGATGGTGGCTTGGCAGACAAGTCGTGTGGTGACCTTTGCTGCTCTCCTTTGTCGAATTAGAACGGAGAGGAGGAAAAACCTTTTCAGTCAGAGAGTTGTGAATCTGTGGAATTCTCTGCCTCAGAAGGCAGTGGAGGCCAATTCTCTGAATGCATTCAAGAGAGAGCTACCTAGAGCTCTTGAGGATAGTGGAGTCAGGGGGTATGGGGAGAAGGCAGGAACGGGGTACTGATTGAGAATGATCAGCCATGATCACATTGAATGGCGGTGCTGGCTCGAAGGGCCGAATGGCCTCCTCCTGCACCTATTGACTATTGTCTATTGACTGGAAACAAAGTCATTGACAAGAGATGTTGGAACACCAGCACAGTTTTAATGGTGACAGGAACAAAATAGGGCCATTCGGCCCATCAAGTCTTCTCCGCCATTCAATCATGGCTGATCTATCTCTCCCTCCCAACCCCATTCTCCTGCCTTCTCCCCATAACCCCTGACACCCGCACTAATCAAGAATCTATCAATCTCTGCCTTAAAAATGTCCACTGACTTGGCCTCCACAGCCGTCTGTGGCAATGAATTCCGCAAATTCACCACCCTCTGACTAAAGAAATTCCTCCTCATCTCCTTCCTCAATGAACGTCCTTTAATTCTGAGGCTGAGCCCTCTGGTCCGAGACTCTCCCACTAGAGGAAACATCCTCTCCACATCCACTCTATCCAGGCCGCTCACTATTCTGTACGTTTCAATGAGGCCCCCCCTCATCCTTCTAAACTCCAGCGAGTACAGGCCCAGTGCCGACAAACGCTCGTCATAGGTTAACCCACTCATTCCTGGGATCGATCTTGTAAACCTCCTCTGGACCCTCTCCAGAGCCAGCACATCCTTCCTCAGGTATGGGGCCCAAAATTGCTCACAATATTCCAAATATCTAGAATCTTATAGAGCCTCAGCATTACTTCCCTGTTTTTGTTCACTTTAGTTCATTGTCACGTGTACCGAGGAACAGTGATTAACTTTTGTTGCGTGCTAACCAGTCAGCGGAAAGACAATACATGATTACAATCGAGCCGTCCACAGTATACAGATGCATGATAAGGGAATAACGTTTAGTGCAAGGTAAAGCCAGCAAAGTCCGATCAAGGATAGTCCGATGGTCACCAATGAGGTAGATAGTAGTTCAGCACTGCTCTCTGGTTGTGGTAGGATGGTTCAGTTGCCTGATAACAGCCGGGAAGAAACTGTCCCTGAATCTGGAGGTGTGCGTTTTCACAATTCTGTACCTCTTGCCCGATGGGAGAGGGGAGAAGAGGGAGTGGCCGGGGTGAGACCGGGGTGATTCGGTTTTGGTTTTGTATTCTAGTCCTCTCGAAATTTCATATGAGTAGAAGAGGCAGGATGCGAGGCCCGAAGACTGGAGCATCTTGTTGAGTCTCGTTGTCTGTAACTAGTTTTCACCTAGCCCACAGCTAACAATGGCCTGTTTCCTTTATCATCGTTACTTTTTCTCTATCACTTTTTCTTTATCATTCATTTTTTTCTCTATCTCTCTACATCACCGTCTATATCTCTACACAACCCACGCAGGTCACGGGGAGAACGTACAACCTCAGTCCAGACAGCACCCGTTGTCGGGATGGAACCCGGGTCTCTGGCGCTGTGAGGCAGCAACTCTACCGCTGCGCCACCGTGAGATCCTGGTTCTCTATCTCCTAGCTAGATATATTGTTCCATGTATCTCTCTATCTCGATTTATTCACAAAATGCTGGAGTAACTCGGCAGGTCAGGCAGCATCTCGGGAGAGAAGGAATGGGTGACGTTTCGGGTTGAGACCCTTCTTCAGTCTGAGATGCTGCCTGACCTGCTGAGTTACTCCAGCATTTTGTGAATAAATCGGTTTGTACCAGCATCTGCAGTTATTTTCTTATACTTATATATCTCTCTATCTCCGTCCATATCTCCCGTTTTCCTTTCTCCTGACTCTCAGTCTGAAGAATGGTCTCGACCCGAAACGTCACCCATTCCTCTCCTCCATGGTTGCTGTCTGACCCGCTGATTTACTCCAGGTATTTGTGCACATCTCCGGTTTAAACCAGCATCTGCCTGTAGTTCATTTACGCACAAAGACTGGGCCATCGCAGCGTGTAGGACTGAGTGACGTATCTATCACATTGCACATCACACCACTGGCCTTGCTGTCTGCTGTTAATCTCACACTTCTGTTCCCTCCAGTGTTACAAATGGCAGCTGATTTGTCCCGACCAACCTAATCTAAACTACAGAGGGTTTCGAGCTTTTTAATAATAAATGTACTGGATGCTCAGAAGCATTGCTGGCCGGCTTACACAAACTTCCAAATGTATCTTCCGTTGCCAAGCATAGCAGGTCTCATGGAGCGCAGGAGGATGGGAGATTGGGAGACCATCTAGAGGTGTACAAAATCATGAGAGGAACAGATCGGGTAGACGCACAGAGTCTCTTGCCCAGAGGGGGGATCTTATAGAAACATATAAAATTCTTAAGAGGTTGGAGAGGCTAGATGCGGGAAGATTGTTCCCGATGTTGGGGAAGTCCAGAACCAGGGGTCACAGCTTAAGGATAAGGGGGAAGTCTTTTAGGACCGAGATGAGAAAACATTTCTTCACACAGAGAGTGGTGAGTCTGTGGAATTCTCTGCCACAGAAGGTAGTTGAGGCCAGTTCATTGGCTATATTTAAGAGGGAGTTAGATGTGGCCCTTGTGGCTAAAGGGATCGGGGGGTATGGAGAGAAGGCAGGTACGGGATACTGAGCTGGATGATCAGCCATGATCATAGTGAATGGCGGTGCAGGCTCGAAGGGCCGAATGGCCTACTCCTGCACCTATTTTCTATGTTTCTATGTTTCTAGTAGGGGAATCGAGGACCAGAGGACATAGGATCAAGGTGAGGGGGAAAGGATTTAATGGGAATCTGAGGGGTAACCTTTTCACACAGAGGGTGGTGGGTGTATGGAACGAGCTGCCAGAGGAGGTAGTTGAGGCTGGGACTATCCCAACGTTTAAGAAACACTGGGACAGGTTTGGAGGGATATGGACCAAGCGCAGGCAAGTGGGACTAGTGTAGCTGACACATTGTTGGCCGGTGTGGGCGAGTTGGACCGAAGGACGTGTTTCCACACTGTATCACTCTTGACTCTGTGACCGTTTCCACGTGGCATGACTCTCGGACTCTTGGACTACAGGAAATCGCGGAGAATTTCTGCTCTGGACGCAGCCCAGACCATCACACAAACCAACCTCCCTTCCACTGACTCCATCTACACCTCACGCTGCCTCGGCAAGGCCAGCAGCATCATCAAGGACCAGTCTCACCCCGGCCACTCCCTCTTCTCCCCTCTCCCATCGGGCAAGAGGTACAGAAGTGTGAAAACGCACACCTCCAGATTCAGGGACAGTTTCTTCCCAGCTGTTATCAGGCAACTGAACCATCCTACCACAACCAGAGAGCAGTGCTGAACTACTATCTACCTCATTGGTGACCCTCGGACTATCCTTGATCGGACTTTGCTGGCTTTACCTTGCACTGAACGTTATTCCCTTATCATGTATCTGTACACTGTGGACGGCTCGATTGTAATCATGTATTGTCTTTCCGCTGACTGGTTAGCGCGCAACAAAAGCTTTTCACTGTACCTCGCTCGGTACACGTGACAATAAACTAAACTGACCCAAACACTTAGACACAAAGTGCTGGAGTAACTCAGCGGGATGGGCAGCATCTCTGGAGAGAAGGAATGGGTGACGTTTCGGGTCGAGACCCTTCTTCAGACTGAAGTCAGGGGATGGGGCGGGACAAATCCTGTATCCGACTACATTCTATCTTTGTCCCGCCCCCTCCACTGACATCAGTCTGAAGAAAGGTCTCGACCCGAAACGTCACCTATCCATGTTCCCCAGAGATGCTGCCTGACCCGCTGAGTTACTCCAGCACTCTGTGAAACGTCACCTATCCATGTTCTACACAGATGCTGCCTGACCCGCTGAGTTACTCCAGCATTTTTCGTCTACCTTCAGTTTTAACCAGCATCTGCAGTTTTTTTCCTGAAGCCAAACACTTTGTAAATAAAACTATTAAAAAATTATGAGAGGCACAGATAGGGTGGACAGTCAGAACCTTTTTCCCAGAGTGGAATTATCAAAGAGCAGGGGGCATTGTTTTAAGATGAGAGAGGCAAAGGTTAAAGGGGGTAAGTGTGGGGAAAGTTTTGTTTGTTTTGTTTACACAGAGGGTGGAGGGGACCTGGAACGTATTGCCAGGGGTGGTGGTGGAGGCAGATACGATAGTGGCGTTGAAAGGCTTTTGGATATGCAGGTGGATATGCAGAGAATGGAGGGATATGGATTATGTGCAGGTGGATAAGTGATGGAAAAAAACTGCAGATGCTGGTTAAAATTGAAGGTGAAGCTGGTAGAGTTGCTGCCTCACAATAGACAATAGGTGCAGGAGGAGGCCATTCGGCCCTTCGAGCCAGCACCGCCATTCAATGTGATCATGGCTGATCATTCTCAATCAGTACCCCGTTCCTGCCTTCTCCCCATACCCCCTGACTCCGCTATCCTTAAGAGCTCTATCCAGCTCTCTCTTGAATGCATTCATAGAATTGGCCTCCACTGCCTTCTGAGGCAGAGAATTCCACAGATTCACAACTCTCTGACTGAAAAGGTTCCTTCTCACCTCAGTTTTAAATGGCCTCCCCATTATTCTAAGACTGTGTGGCCCCTGGTTCTGGACTCCCCCAACATTGGGAACATGTTTCCTGCCTCTAACGTTTCCAACCCCTTAATAATCTTATACGTTTTGATAAGATCTCCTCTCATCCAGCACCAGCGACCCTGGTTCCATCGTGACCACAGGTACTGGCTGTATGGAGTTTGTACGAGGATAGTGTTAGTGTGCGGGGATCGCTGGTCGGCGCGGACTCCGTGGGCCGAAAGGCCTTGTGTCCGCCCTGTAATTCCAAACTACACTAACCTAAAATGAATGAAAGACATGCAAAAAGCAACGATGATCAAGGGGAAGGTATTTGAGGAAGGATATTCTTGCTATGGAGGGCGTGCAGCGTAGGTTCACTAGATTAATTTCCGGAATGGCGGGACTGTCGTATGTTGAAAGGCTGGAGCGATTGGGCTTGTATACACTGGAATTTAGAAGGATGAGGGGGGATCTTATTGAAACATATAAGATAATTAGGGGATTGGACACATTAGAGGCAGATAACATGTTCCCAATGTTGGGGGAGTCCAGAACAAGGGGCCACAGTTTGAGAATAAGGGGTAGGCCATTTAGAACGGAGATGAGGAAGAACTTTTTCAGTCAGAGGGTGGTGAAGGTGTGGAATTCTCTGCCTCAGAAGGCAGTGGAGGCCAGTTCGTTGGATGCTTTCAAGAGAGAGCTGGATAGAGCTCTTAAGGATAGCGGAGTGAGGGGGTATGGGGAGAAGGCAGGAACGGGGTACTGATTGATAGTGATCAGCCATGATCGCATTGAATGGCGGTGCTGGCTCGAAGGGCTGAATGGCCTACTCCTGCACCTATTGTCTATTGTCTATTGTCAATTGAAATATTTAATTTGCCGTTCATTCCCCTTGAACCAGGGCTTGTCGTTAATCTTGGCAGGAGTCATTATTGACGAGCTGGTTTAAGTCTTTTAAAGAGTCCAAGCTTCCAGAGTGTCTAATGAGCTGCAGCTAGAGTAGTGGCCAGCGGGGAAACCACAACCCAGACCACCCGCTGATCAAAGACCTTGATCAGGCCAGCCACCATGGACACGGTGAGAAGAAACCTCTTCACCCAGAGAGTTGTGAATCTGTGGAATTCTCTGCCACAGAGGGCAGTGGAGGCCGATTCACTGGATGGATTTAAAAGAGAGTTAGATAGAGCTCTAGGGGCTAGTGGAATCAAGGGATATGGGGAGAAGGCAGGCACGGGTTACTGATTGTGGATGATCAGCCATGATCACATTGAATGGCGGTGCTGGCTCGAAGGGCTGAATGGCCTCCTCCTGCACCTATTTTCGAAGTTTCTATGATCAGGGAGGTAAGGTATTCTGTCAGTGGGGCCAGGCTCAAACAGATGTTCAAAACCTTCACAGTGCCGTATAGATATGCCAAGATTCCCCAGCTACACACGATTGTAGCTACTGTATTTGTACACATACGTAAGGTAGCTTGATTGTAATCATATATTAATAGAAACATAGAAACATAGAAACTAGGTGCAGGAGGAGGCCATTTGGCCCTTCGAGCCAGCACCGCCATTCATTGTGATCATGGCTGATCATCCACAATCAGTAACCCGTGCCTGCCTGCTCCCCATATCCCTTGATTCCACTAGCCCCTAGAGCTCTATCTAACGCCCTTTTAAATTCATCCAGTGAATTGGCCTCCACTGCCCTCTGTGGCAGAGAATTCCACAAATTCACAACACTCCGGGTGGAAAGGTTTTTTCTCGCCTCAGTTTTAAATGGCCTCCCCTTTATTCTTAGACTGTGTGGCCCCTGGTTCTGGACTCGCCCAACATTGGGGAACATTTTTCGTGCATCTAGCTTGTCCAGTCCTTTTATAATTTTATACGTATCTACTTACGAATTTCATCACATGTCATCTCGTACTGTATCGTGAAAAAAGCTCCCCTTCGAGTTCCGTTCAGTTCAGTTAAGATTAGTTTACTGTCACGTGTACTGAGGTAGAGTGAAAAACCTTTGTTGCGAATAGACAAGACGTGATTACAATCGAGCCATTCACAGTGTCCAGATACATGATAAGGGAGTAACGTTTAGTGCGAGGTAAAGCCAGCAAAGCCCGATCAAAGAAGAAATGTTGCTGCCGGAGTAGAGATTTAAGAGTGGGGAGTGATTGTAATATGTGACTAGCAGGGAAATAGTCACCTGGGTTGGGGGCCATCTTCCCTTGATCTCACCACTTCAAAGACGCACAGGTTTGTCGGCAAATTGGCTTGGTATAAACGTCAATTGGCCCTGGTGTGTAGGATAGTGTTAGTGCGCGGGGATCGCTGGTCGGCGCAGACCCGGTGGGTGGAAGGGACTGTTTCCGCGCTGTATCTCTAAAACTATATCAATGATTCGGATGAGAACATATCCCCTCTCATCCTTCTAAACTCCAGTGAATTCCAGTGCATTGTCTTGCTGCCGACTGGTTAGCGTGCAGCTAAAGCTGTTCACTGTACCTCGGTACACGTAGCAATGAACTAAACTGAGCTGGCTGTAGAAACATAGAAAATAGGTGTAGGAGTAGGCCATTCGGCCCTTCGAGCCTGTACGCACCGCCATTCAATATGATCATGGCTGATCATCCAACTCAGTATCCCGTACCTGCCTTCTCTCCATACCCCCTGATCCCTTTAGCCACAAGGGCCACATCTAACTCCCTCTTAAATATAGCCAATGAACTGGCCTCAACTACCTTCTGTGGCAGAGAATTCCACAGATTCACCACTCTCTGTGTGAAAAAAAACGTTCTCATCTCGGTCCTAAAAGACTTCCCCCTTATCCTTAAACTGTGACCCCTTGTGCTGGACTTCCCCAACATCGGGAACAATCTTCCTGCATCTAGCCTGTCCAACCCCTTAAGAATTTTGTAAGTTTCTATAAGATCCCCCCTCAATCTTCTAAATTCCAGCGAGTACAAGCCGAGTCTATCCAGTCTTTCTTCATATGAAAGTCCTGCCATCCCAGGGATCAATCTGGTGAACGCTGTAGATCAAGCGTGGTCTTGGCCATGGTGAGGATTTACAGCCATGTCATGTGTCGAGGTCCACAGCCGCGAACAGATTGCACAAAGCTTGCAGGAGCTCTCAGGACATCTGTTAACAATTACACTTCCCAGAGTGTGCAGCGATACTCTAACCTACCTCATGCACTATTTAAAGACTGGGAGTGGACAAGACGAGGTGGGTTGCAAAAGGCTGGAAGTTATGTCGCACCACGGGTCAGCGTGTCAGATATATCAAAGGCTGCCTCCATCTTCAATCAATGTCAGAGGCAAACCCTCAGAGCAGGAATCACAGGCTGAGTGCAGTTCCCATCTGGAGTCCTCGGTGCTTTCGAGATTGGAGTGACTTGGAAACATAGAAGCACAGAAAATAGGTGTAGGAGGAGGCCATTCGGCCCTTCGAGCCAGCACCGCCATTCATTTATGATCATGGCTGATCACCGTGTGCGGCACGGTGGCGCAGCGGTAGAGTTGCCGCCTTACAGTGAATGCAGCGCCAGAGACTCAGGTCCGATCCCGACTACGGGCGCCGTCTGTACGGAGTTGGTACGTTCTCCCCGTGACCTGCGTGGGTTTTCTCCGAGATCTTCGGTTTCCTCCCACACTCCAGAGACGTGCAGGTTTGTAGGTTAATTGACTGGGTAAAATGTAAAAAAAATTGTCCCTAGTGTGTGTAGGATAGTGTTAATGTGCGGGGATCGCTGGGCGATTCGTACCCGATGGGCCGAAGGGCCTGTTTCCGCGCTGTATCTCTAAATCTAAAAATCCACAATCAGTAACCCGTGCCTGCCTTCTCCCCATCTCCCTTGATTCCGCTAGCCCCTAGAGCTCTATCTAACTTGTTTTCAACTCGGGACAATTTTTACATTTACCCAGCCAATTAACCTGCAAACCTGCACGTCTTTGGAGTGTGGGAGGAGACCGAAGATCTCAGAGAAAACCCACGCAGGTCACAGGGAGAACGTACAAACTCCGTACAGACAGCGCCCGTAGTCGGGATGGAACCCGGGTCTCCGGCGCTGCATTCGCTGTAAGGCGGCAACTCAACCGCCGCGCCACCGTGACCACTTTCTCTGGAACATCGGAGGTTGCGGGGAGAGTTGATCGAACTATGTATTATCACGCCGGGAGTAGATAGGGGGGACAGTCAGAGCCTTTCACACAGGATGGACAAATCACCCGGAGCACCGGGGGAAAACCCCACACAAGCCACGTGGAGAACGTACAAACTCCGTACAGACGGCACCCGTGGTCGGGATGGAACCCGGGTGTCTGGCGCTGTGAGGCAGCAACTCTACCGCTGCGCCACCGAGAATCCCCCAGGGTATTCCTCCCACCTCTCTAGGCCTTTAATTATCTGGAAGGTTTCAATGAGATCCTCCCTTCTCCATAGGGGTGGTCAACTATCTCACTCACATATAAGGGACAAAAGGTGACGTCACCGCCCCGCGCCCCACGTGACCTCACCAAGCCAGCGGCCACGTGCTCCCGCTCCTCCAATGGCGGCCACCCGGGCCAGGAGGTGGGTTGCTAGGCAACCTCCGTTAGGCGGTGCCCGGGAGTCCAGGCCTACACTGTCCGAACCTACAGTGTCCGCCTACACTGTCCTGGCCTACGCTGTCCGAAACTACACTGTCCTGGCCTACAGTGTCCGGGCCTACACCGTCCGAACCTACACTGTCCTGGCCTACAGCATCCGGGCCTACAGCGCACCCTGCGCCTAGAGTGTCCGGGCCTACACTGTCCAGGCCTACACTGTCCGGGCCTACAGCTTCCCCCGGGCCTAATGCGGGACAAGGGCGGTCCCGTACGGGACAAACCAATTTAGCCCAATATACTGGATTTCCCGGCTAATACGGGACAGTTGGCAACACTACGTCTATGTATGCTGGACAACAATTAAACACTCTTCACTCTGCATTCTTCAGTCCCATTGGAAGAGAAGGACAAAACATCACTTTTACAATCAATAGGTATGAAGATTATAAGATGTTGTGGAGGCCCCTATTCTGT
>NC_135955.1:93420983-93503483 GCF_053455715.1 Rhinoraja longicauda | reverse complement strand
GAATAAAGGGGAGGCCATTTAAAACTGAGGTGAGAAGAAACTTTTTCACCCAGAGAGTTGTGAATTTGTGGAATTCTCTGCCACAGAGGGCAGTGGAGGCCGATTCAATGGATGGATTTAAAAGAGAGTTAGATAGAGCTCTAGGGGCTAGTGGAATCAAGTCAAGTCAAGTCAAGTCAAGTCAATTTTATTTGTATAGCACATTTAAAAACAACCCACGTTGACCAAAGTGCTGTACATCTGATTAGGTACTAAGGAAAAAAATGAAACATACAGTAGCACGCAAACAGTTCACAGCGCCTCCTCAATGAGCCTCAAACGCTAGGGAGTAGAAATAGGTTTTGAGCCTGGACTTAAAGGAGTCGATGGAGGGGGCAGTTCTGATGGGGAGAGGGATGCTGTTCCACAGTCTAGGAGCTGCAACCGCAAAAGCGCGGTCACCCCTGAGCTTAAGCCTAGACCGCGGGATAGTGAGTAGCCCCAAGTCGGCCGACCTGAGGGACCTGGAGGTAGAGAGGGGGGTTAGAAGATTTTTGATGTGGGGGGGGGGGGGGGGGGGAATGTCCATTTAGGGCTTTATACGTGAATAAGAGGAGCTTGAAGTTGATTCTGTACCGTACAGGGAGCCAGTGGAGAGAGGCCAGAATCGGGGTGATGTGGTCCCTTTTACGGGTACCCGTCAGGAGTCTCGCTGCGGCGTTTTGGACCAGTTGCAGGCGGGACAGGGAAGATTGGCTGATCCCAGTGTATAGGGAGTTGCAGTAGTCTAGGCGGGAGGAAATGAAAGCGTGAATGATTTTTTCTGTGTCGTCGAATTGGAGGAAAAGTTTGATTTTAGCTATGGTTCGAAGTTGGAAGAAGCTGGCTTTTACCACAGCGTTGACTTGCTTATCAAATTTTAATGCAGAGTCAAATATCATGCCGAGGTTTTTGACATGCGGTTTGACTAGGCAGGATAGGCTTCCAAGACTGCCTGTTATCGATTTGATGGAGTCGGGGGGCCGAATAGGATGACCTCAGACTTGCTCTTATTTAATTGGAGGAAGTTCTGTGCCATCCAACATTTTATGTCCTCAAGGCAGTGTAAGAGGCTGTTTAAATTTGACTGGTTGTTGGGTTTCAGGGGGAGGTAAAGCTGAGTGTCATCGGCATAGCAGTGGAAAGAAATGCCGTGCCTTTGAATGATTTGGCCAAGGGGGAGCATGTATAGAGAGAAGAGAATGGGGCCTAGGATGGAGTCTTGTGGAACTCCGCAGGAGAGGCTAGCTGGAGCAGAGGAATAACTGCCTATGTTGATGGCGAAACTCCTATCTTTGAGGTACGAAGCGAACCAGCTCAGGGCAGTGCCATCAATGCCAACCGCGTACCGGAGACGGTCAATAAGGATGGTGTGGTCCACTGTATCGAACGCTGCGCTGAGGTCGAGAAGGAGCAGGATTGCACAGTCGCCGGTGTCGATGAATCAAGAGATATGGGGAGAAGGCAGGCACGGGTTACTGATTGTGGATTATCAGCCATGATCACAATGAATGGCGTTGCTGGCTCGAAGGGCCGAATGGCCTCCTCCTGCAACTATTTTCTATGTTTCTATGTTTCTATCTCATCATGTAGTGTCTTTCCGCTGACTGGTTAGCACGCAACAAAAGCTTTTCACTGTACCTCGGTACACGTGACAATAAACTCAACTAAACAGGTGAGTGGACAAGATGGAACTCGTGTGAACGGAGGATTAAAGGATCTGTTTCCTCCATGTAATTCTGAACTAATCAAAACCCCCTCGATACCATCGCTCAGCCACACACTAGCGGTGATTATCCTTTGGGAGCTGCTGCCTCACAGCGTCGGAGACCCGGGTTCCATTCCGACCACGGGCGCTGTCTGTACGGAGTTTGCACGTTCTCCCCGTGACCTGCGTGGGTTTTCTCCGAGATCATCGGTTTGTTTTCAAGAGAGAGTTAGATTTAGCTCTTCGGGCTAACGGAGTCAGGGGGTATGGGGAGAAAGCAGGAACGGGGTACTGATTTTAGATGATCAGCCATGATTATATTGAAGGGCGGTGCTGGCTCGAAGGGTCGAATGGCCTCCTCCTGCACCTGTTTTTCTATGTTTCAATGTTTCTATGTTTCTACTCCAAAGATTTACAGGTTTGTAGGTTGGTCAGCTTGGTATAAATGTAAATGTTCCCGAGCAGCACAGCAGAATAGTTAAAACGTCACTCTGTGAAACGTCACCTATCCATGTTAACCAGAGATGCTGCCTGACCCGCTGAGTTACTCCAGCACTCTGTGAAACGTCACCTATCCTTGTTAACCAGAGATGCTGCCTGACCCACTGAGTTACTCCAGCACTCTGTGAAATGTTCCCTATCCATGTTCTCCACAGATGCTGCCTGACCCACTGAGTTACTCCAGCACTCTGTGAAACGTCACCTATCCATGTTAACCACAGATGCTGCCTGACCCGCTGAGTTACTCCAGCACTCTGTGAAACATCACCTATCCATGTTCTCCACAGATGCTGCCTGACCCACTGAGTTACTCCAGCTTTTTGTGTCTATCATGATCTGATCACCTGTTGTTACTGATTATTAATTTATTGTACTATTAATTATTGTATATTTGTTGTATTAATGGGGCAGTAAGGTTGCAGAAAGTTCCATTGTATTCTTGTCGGTACCTGTAGCAATTAAACTCCTTGGCCTCTTGAGATATGTTCAAACTAAACAAATGCTGTGGTTTTTTTCATCCATTGTTATTAAGTAGCTGAACTAATTGTGTTTTTAATAGACCTTTAATTAGGAAAAATACCCTCGAGCCTTTCCTGTAGTCAGAAGAAAGACAGCAATCAGAGGGCATAAAGCAGAACATGGATAGGTGACGTTTCAGAGTGCTGGAGCAACTCAGCGGGTCAGGCAGCATCTGTGGAGAACATGGATAGGTGACGTTTCACAGAGTGCTAGAGCAACTCAGCGGGTCAGGCAGCATCTGTGGAGAACATGGATAGGTGACGTTTCACAGAGTGCTGGAGTAACTCAGCGGGTCAGGCAGCATCTGTGGAGAACATGGATAGGTGACGTTTCACAGAGTGCTGGAGTAACTCAGTGGGTCAGGCAGCATCTGTGGAGAACATGGATAGGTGACGTTTCACAGAGTGCTGGAGTAACTCAGCGGGTCAGGCAGCATCTGTGGAGAACATGGATAGGTGACGTTTCACAGAGTGCTGGAGTAACTAAACTAACCTAAATCTTCAGCGCACCTCACACTGTGTGTGCATCTGATACGTTCGCAAGTGATGCGAGCAGAATTAGGCCATTCGGCCCATCAAGTGCGCTCTGCCATTCAATCATGGCTGATCCACCTCTCCCTCCTAACCTGCACTCTCCTGCCTTTATCCCCGTCACCTCTGACACCCGTTACTGAGCGCCCGTCAGATGTATTAATCTCCAGCCAAATCTGGAAGGCGTAAACGGCAAATTAAGGAGGGAATTTCTGCATCCGCTCGCCTTGAGCTGAACAATGCGCAATAATAATCTCGTCCATCAATCGGCTAACTGTAGGGCACTCTGCTGTCAGCTCAGTAATATACTGTTGGTGTTGTAATGGCTTGGATGTTGTAATCACTTAGATGAGGCCCATGTCTACCAGCAATTGGGTTTCAATGGCGCTCCTGTGCATTTATTTAACAATGTGTGACAAGAATTACAACATCGATCTGACTGATAATGAATTACACGTTATGATTAATTGCAAGATCTCCTTTTGAAAGTGCATTCCGGCACAATTAATTTCTTTCAATCAATAGTCAGTCTCCTTGTTCCACGCACGGCTCATTGCAAAATTGACCATGCAAGACATTTGCAGTTCCAACCCTCTCCAAGTTGGCCAGGAGTGTTGGATAGAAAGTCCTCATGGATCGATAAGCAGGGTTCAGAAAGACGTGGACTTTCAGACGAAGGGCAATCTTCAGAAGGACATCATCTTGGTCAACGATTATTCCGCTTTGAGAGACACAAAGTCCTGGAGCAACTCAGCGGGACAGGCAGCATCTCTGGAGAAAATGGATAGGTGACGTTTCACAGAGTGCTGGAGTAACTCAGCGGGTCAGGCAGCATCTGTGGAGAACATGGATAGGTGACGTTTCACAGAGTGCTGGAGTAACTCAGTGGGTCAGGCAGCATCTCTGGAGAACATGGATAGGTGACGTTTCACAGAGTGCTGGAGTAACTCAGCGGGTCAGGCAGCATCTCTGGAGAACATGGATAGGTGATGTTTCGTGACTGTACCCTTCTTCAGACTGTACTGTTCTGTGTTCCATGTTGGTCACTCAATGTTCTTGACTTTGAAAGGGAAAGTGAAGAGGAAATGATTTAATAGGAATCTGAGGGGTAATTTTTTCTCACGAAGGGTGGTGGGTGTATGGAACGAGCTGCCGGAGGAGGTAGTTGAGGCTGGGACTATCCCATCGTTTAAGAAACATTTGGACAGGTATATGGACAGGACAGGTTTGGAGGGATATGGACCAAGCGCAGACAGGTGGGACTAATGTAGATGGGGCATGATGGCCGGTGTGGGCAAGTTGGGCTGAAGGGCCTGTTTCCACGCTGTATCACTCTGTGACTGTCACCCCTGCTCATAGTTATGGTCTCGCACATAAAGGTCTAGTTTCCCTCCCCACCCTTCCCTCACCCCTGCTGGATGGCTGATACACATGATCTCAACAGTTCCAACGTTGGGCAGCTCACAACCCAATGGTAGGAATATTGAATCTTCAAGAACCCCTTGCAACCCCTCTCTCTCCGTCCCTCCCCCACCCTAGTCGCCGTGCTAGTTCCATTGTCGTCTTGTTGAGTCTCATTGTCTGTAACTGGTTTTCACCGAGCCCACAGCTAACAATGGCCTGTTTCCCTTATCGTCCTTACTTTTCTGCATTTCTTTCATTCATTTGTTCTGTATTTCTATCTATATTACCGTCTATATGTCATGTTTCCCTTTCCTCTGACACTAGGGGTTGCCAACTATCTCACTCCCAAATAAGGGACAAGGTGACGTATCCGCACCGCGCCCCACGTGTCCTCACCCAGCCAGCGGCCTCGTGCTCCCGCTCCACCACTGGCTGGCCGCCCGGGCCTGGAGGCGGGTTGCTAAGCAACCTTCGTTAGGCGACGCCCGGGCCTACACTGTCCGGGACTACATCAGCCCCCAGGCTACAGCGTCCTGACCTACAGTGTCTGGGCCTACAGCGTCCAGGCCTACAGTGTCCGGGGTACAGTGTCCGGGACTACAGTGTCTGGGCCTACAGTGTCTGGGCCTACAGTGTCCGGGCCTACAGTGTCCGGGCCTACAGTGTCCGGGCCTACAGTGTCCAGGCCTACAGTGTCCGGGACTACAGTGTCCGGGCCTACAGTGTCCGGGCCTACTGTGTCCGGGCCTACTGTGTCCGGGCCTACAGTGTCTGGGCCTACAGCGCCTTCGGGGCCTAATACGGGCCAAGGGCGCTCCCATAAAGAACAAATCAACTTAGCCTAAAATACGAGGTAGACAATAGACAATAGACAATAGGTGCAGGAGTAGGCCATTTGGCCCTTCGAGCCAGCACCGGCTAATATGGCAACTCTACCAGACACTCCGTCTGAAGAAGGGTCTTAACCCAAAACGTTGCCCATTCCTTCTCTCCACAGATGCTGCCTGTCCCGCTGAGTTACTCCTGCTTTTTATGTCTATCTTCGGTTGAAACCAGCATCTGCAGTTCCTCCCCACACAGTTCCAAAGTCTTGTCAGACGCTGATTTATGATGCTTGTTGAGGCAGCTCCCCACCGAGGTCCATTTCATGCCTCCAAATATTTCTTTCAAATGAAGCAGAAGCTTGGACCGGGTCCCAGATGAAAATAAACACCAGTGTTTTTGGCACCAGCTCTCCAAGGCATCAAATGATTTGGGCTCCGCTCGAAATCAACTGAGTTAAATTGGTTTTTATCGCAAGTCCTCTGCAGATGAATGCACCCTGACATGAGACCGTGTTAGCGCATTTTGATTGCTTCGATCCTTTACCCTAACCGCATGTTCCTCCAAGAAACTACACCACAGATTAGTCATCAATCGCTAAAGAGCCCAAACTTAAATCAGGAGACTGCTCCTCAAATAAAACAATGAACACAATGACAGGCCCTTCAGTCTTGGGTTGCCAGCTATCTCACTCCCAAATACGGGACAAAAGGTGACGTCACCGCCCCGTGCCCCACGTGACCTCACCCAGCCAGCGGCCGCGTGCTCCCACTACACCAATGGCGGCCGCCCGGGCCGGGAGATGGGTTGCTAGGCAACCTCCGTCAGGCAGCGCCCGGGCCTCAGGGCCTACACTGTCCGAACCTACACTGTCCTGGCCTACAGTGTCCGGGCCTACACTGTCCGAACCTACACAATCCTGGCCTACACTGTCCGGGCCTACACTGTCCGAACCTACACTGTCCTGGCCTACAGTGTCCGGGCCTACACTGTCCGAACCTACACTGTCCTGTCCTACAGTGTCCGGGCCTACACTGTCCGAACCTACACTGTCCTGGCCTACAGTGTCCGGGCCTACACTGTCCGAACCTACAATGTCCAGGCCTACAGTGTCCGGGAATCAATCTGGTGAACCTTCTCTGTACTTCCTCTATGTCAAGAGGTAAGTAAGGCTGAAGGGACAGATTCCGTGCTATGTAAGTGTGTAAGTGATTGGAGCAGAATTAGGCCATTCGGCCCATCAAGTCTTCAATCGTGGCTGGTCTATCTCTTCCTCCTAACCCCATTGTCCTGCCTTCTCCCCATAACCCCTGACACCCGTTCTAATCTAGAATCTATCCATCTCTGCCTTAAAAATATCCACTGACTTGGCCTCCACAGCCGTCTGTGGCAAAGAATTCCACAGATTCACCACCCTCTGACTAAAGAAATTCCTCCTCATCTCCTTCCTAAAGGAACGTCCTTTAATTCTGAGGCTCTGCCCTCTGGTCCTAGACTCTCCCACTAGTGGAAACATCCTCTCCACATCCACTCTATCCAGGCCTTTCACTATTCACTATTCAGAAAGTATTCAGGCCCCTTCACTTTTTCCACATTTTGTTACATTACAGCCTTATTTTAAAATTGATTAAGTTCTTTTTTTTTATCATCAATCTGCACACTAAGTACCCCATAATAAAGAAGCGAAAACTGGTGTTTGGATATTTTTGCTAAGTAATTAAAAAGAAATAACTGAAATTTCACATGCACATAAGTATTCAGACCCAATAGACATTAGACAATAGGTGCAGGAGGAGGCTATTCGGCCCTTCGAGCCAACACCGCCATTCAATGTGACCATGGCTGATCATTCTCAATCAGTACCCCGTTCCTGCCTTCTCCCCATACCCCCTGACTCCGCTATCTTTAAGAGCTCTATCTAGCTCTCTCTTGAATGCATTCAGAGAATTGGCCTCCACTGCCTTCTGAGGCAGAGAATTCCACAGATTCACAACTCTCTGACTGAAAATGATTTTCCTCATCTCCGTTCTAAATGGCCGACCCCTTATTCTTAAACTGTGGCCCCTGGTTCTGGACTCCCCCAACCGTTTATCATCATCATCATCATATATATACAGCCGGAAACAGGCCTTTTCGGCCCTCCAAGTCCGTGCCGCCCAGCGATCCCCGTACATTAACACTATCCTACACCCACTAGGGACAATTTTTTTTTTTTTACATTTACCCAGCCAATTAACCTACATACCTGTACGTCTTTGGAGTGTGGGAGGAAACCGAAGATCTCGGAGAAAACCCACGCAGGTCACGGGGAGAACGTACAAACTCCGTACAGTGCAGCACCCGTAGTCAGGATCGAACCTGAGTCTCCGGCGCTGCATTCGCTGTAAAGCAGCAACTCTACCGCTGCGCTACCGTGCTCAGTACTTTGTTGAGGCACCTTTGGCACCATTACAGCCCCAAGTCTTCTTGGATATATCTCTTGCAAGCTTGGCACACCTGTATTTGGGTAATCTCTCCCATTCTTCTCTGCAGATCAGCTGGAGTTTAACGCAAGGCAATACATGGCAAGAATGATAAAACAAAATGATGTGAGGAGCGATCATAGGGTTTATCACTCTCTGAAAGTGGCAACAAAAGTGGATTAGTTGGCAAAGAAGGTACAGGTACAGTTGCCCTCATTGGTTGGGATATTGAAAATAGAAACATAGAAACATAGAAAATAGGTGCAGGAGTAGGCCATTCGGCCCTTCGAGCCTGCACCGCCATTCAATATGATCATGGCTGATCATCCAACTCAGTATCCCGTACCTGCCTTCTCCCCATACTCCCTGATCCCTTTAGTCACAAGGGCCACATCTAACTCCCTCTTAAATATAGCCAATGAACTGGCCTCAACTACCTTCTGTGGCAGAGAATTCCACAGATTCACCACTCTCTGTGTGAAAAAAAACGTTCTCATCTCGGTCCTAAAAGACTTCCCCCTTATCCTTAAACTGTGACCCTTTGTTCTGGACTTCCCCAACAATCGGGAAAATAAAAGTCAGGAAGTCATGATGCAGTTTTATCAGACTTTGCTTTGACAGGTTTTGGACTATGCATCTGAAGAAGGGTCTCGACCCAAAACGTCACCTATCCTTGTTCTCCAGAGATGCTGCCTGACCCGCTGAGTTACTCCAGCACTATGTGACCGGCCATCATGCCCCATCTACACTAGTCCCACCTGTCTGCGCTTGGTCCATATCCCTCCAAACCTGTCCTGTCCATGTACCTGTCCAAATGTTTCTTAAACGATGGGATAGTCCCAGCCTCAACTACCTCCTCCGGCAGCTCGTTCCATACACCCACCACCCTTCGTGAGAAAAAATTACCCCTCAGATTCCTATTCAATCATTTCCCCTTCACTTTCCCTTTCAAAGTCAAGATCATTGAGTGACCAACATAGAACACAGAACAGTACAGTCTGAAGAAGGGTCCAGTCACGAAACATCACCTATCCGTGTTCTCCACAGATGCTGCCTGACCCTCTGAGTTACTGCAGCACTCTGTGAAACGTCACCTATCCATGTTCTCCACAGATGCTGCCTGACCCGCTGAGTTACTCCAGCACTCTGTGATCTCTCCCATTCTCCTCTGCAGATCCTCTCATTCTGTGTCAGGTTGGACGGGGAGCACAGCTATTTTCAGGGCTTTTTAATTACTTTGTAAACATTTCCAAAACGCCTGTTTTCACTTTTTTTTTGTTAGGGAGTATCGTGTGCAGATTGACGATTAAAAAAAACTTGCTCCATTTTAAAATAAGGCTGTAACGTAACAAAATGTGGAAAATGTGAAGCGGTCTGAATATTTTCTGAATGTGCTGTACCAGGTGTCTGAAAAACAGGGCTGAAATGTACTTCCACAGTATCAGTCCCCAGTTAACGACAGGGAGGGAAGTAAATGATTCCATCTTGTTCTTGACAAAGTGGCAGCTTACACCGGGGAAGTACATGGAGAAGATTGTCAGCAGTTAGACACTGACACAAAGCACTCTGAGAAACAACTCGTACTGTAAGAAAATAACTGCAGATGCTGGTACAAATCGAAGGTATTTATTTCACAAAATGCTGGAGTAACTCAGCAGCTGTAACCAAGCACAGGCTCGGCGATCGCTTCACTCAACACCTTCGCTCAGTCCATAGAAACATAGAAACATAGAAAATAGGTGCAGGAGTAGGCCATTCGGCCCTTCAAGCCTGCACTGCCATTCAATATGATCATGGCTGATCATCCAACTCAGTATCCCGTACCTGCCTTCTCTCCATACCCCCTGATCCCTTTAGCCACAAGGGCCACATCTAACTCCCTCTTAAATATAGCCGATGAACTGGCCTCAACTACCTTCTGTGGCAGAGAATTCCACAGATTCACCACTCTCTGTGTGAATAAAAACTTTCTCATCTCGGTCCTAAAAGACTTCCCCCTTATCCTTAAACTGCGACCCCTTGTTCTGGACTTCCCCAACATCGGGAACAATCTTCCTGCATCTAGCCTGTCCAACCCCTTAAGAATTTTGTAAGTTTCTATAAGATCCCCCCTCAATCTTCTCAATTCCTGCGAGTACAAGCCTTAACCAACCTGATCTCCCAGTGGCCGAGCACTTCAACTCCCCCTCCCACTCCCAGTCTGACCTTTCTGTCATGGGCCTCCTCCAGTGCCATAGTGAGGCCCACCGGAAATTGGAGGAACAGCACCTCATATTTCACCTGGGCAGCTTGCAGCCCAGCGGTATGAACATTGACTTCTCCAACTTTAGATAGTCCCTCTGTCCCTCTCTTCCCCTCCTCCTTCCCAGTTCTCCCTCTATCTTCCTGTCTCCACCTATATCCTTCCTTTGACCCGCCCCCCTGACATCAGTCTGAAGAAGGGTCTCGACCCGAAACGTCACCCATTCCTTCTCTCCTGACATGCTGCCTGACCCGCTGAGTTACTCCAGCATTTTGTGTCTACCATATGATCATTAGTGATACGAGTAGAATTAGGCCATTTGGCCCATCACGTCCACTGCGCCATTCAATCACGGCTGATCTATCTCTCCCTCCTAACCCCATTCTCCTGCCTTCTCCCCATAACCCCTGACACCCGCACTGATCAAGTAACAGCGGGTCGGGCAGCATCTCCGGAGAGGAGGAATGGGTGACGTTTCAGGTCAAGACCCTTCTGCAGACTGAGTTCTTCTTGAGTCTGAAGAAGGGTCTCGACCTGTAACGTCACCTATCCATGTTCTCCAGAGATGCTGCCTGACCCGCTGAGTAACTCCAGCACTCTGTGAAACGTCACCTATCCATGTTCTCCACAGATGCTGCCTGACCCGCTGAGTTACTCCAGCACTCTGTGAAACGTCACCTATCCATGTTCTCCACAGATGCTGCCTGACCCGCTGAGTTACTCCAGCACTCTGTGAAACGTCACCTATCCATGTTCTCCACAGATGCTGCCTGACCCGCTGAGTTACTCCAGCACTCTGTGAAACGTCACCTATCCATGTTCTCCACAGATGCTGCCTGACCCGCTGAGTTACTCCAGCACTCTGTGTCTACAAGTGTGCACGTGTGGTCGATGGTCGGCACGATCTGAGTGGGCTGGGGCTTGATTCCACACGGTATCTTTCAATCAATTTACCAATCAACGCCTTATACAGATCATTGATCTCATTTTTTACCTTTACTTTGTTCTTAATAGCCCAGAAATGAACAGTGTACGATAATGCTGATGTGCGGAGATCGCTGGTTTAGTTCAGTTTAGAGATGCAGCGTGGAAACAGGCCCTTCGGCCCACCGAGTCCGCGCCGACCAGCGATCCCCGCACACTAACACTATCCTGCACACACACTAGGGACAATTTACACATACACCAAGCCAATTAATCTACAAACCTGCACGTCTTTGGAGTGTGGGAGGAAACCGAAGATCTCGGAGAAAACCCACGCAGGTCACGGGGAGAACGTACAAACTCCGTACAGACGGCGCCCGTATTCGGGATGGAACCCGGGTCTCCGGCGCTGTGAGGCAGCAACTCTGCCTATTCCTTTTCCTCCAGAGATAGAAACATAGAAACATAGAAAATAGGTGCAGGAGGAGGCCATTCGGCCCTTCGAGCCAGCACCGCCATTCATTGTGATCATGGCTGATCATCCATAATCAGTAACCCGTGCCTGCCTTCTCCCCATATCCCTTGATTCCACTAGCCCCTAGAGTTCTATCTAACTCTCTCTTAAAATCCATCCAATGAATTGGCCTCCACTGCCCTCTGTGGCAGAGAATTCCACAAATTCACGACTCTGGGTGAAAAAGTTCTTTCTCACCTCAGTTTTAGTTTTGTCGAAGGGCCTCTTTTCACGATGTACGGCTAAACTAAATTAAACAATCTGAGTGTGCTTGAGCAGGTCATTTGTTTATTTACAAGGTTATAAAAGGTGCATGCCGATGGATTGGACTCCCATCAGCATTACAACTGATGGGGGATGTTAATAACGGTTCAATAGTGATGATAAAAGGAAAGCATATTCCGACTGAATTCACAATTTCGCCTCACCTCCACGAAATCAGGATTTAGTTTTCTTCCAGAACGAATCCCGAGAGGTTGGTAGCTATTGATCATCTTTGACTGTCAGTACAGTTTAGTCAATAACATTCAAAGCTTCTCACAACTCCCAGAGTTAAAAGCAGAGAAAACAAACTCCTGCTCAAGCATACTCAGATTGTTTAATTTAGTTTAGCCGTACATCGTGAAAAGAGGCCCTTCGACAAAACTAAAACTGAGGTGAGAAAGAACTTTTTCACCCAGAGTCGTGAATTTGTGGAATTCTCTGCCACAGAGGGCAGTGGAGGCCAATTCATTGGATGGATTTTAAGAGAGAGTTAGATAGAACTCTAGGGGCTAGTGGAATCAAGGGATATGGGGAGAAGGCAGGCACGGGTTACTGATTATGGATGATCAGCCATGATCATATTGAATGGCGGTGCAGGCTCGAAGGGCCGAATGGCCTACTCCTGCACCTATTTTCTATGTTTATAATAGGTGCAGGAGGAGGCCATTCGGCCCTATGAGCCAGCACCGCCATTCAATGTGATCATGGCTGATCATCCACAATCAGTACCCCGTTCCTGCCTTCTCCCCATATCCCCTGACTCCGCAATCCTTAAGAGCTCTATCTAGCTCTCTCTTGAATGCATTCAGAGAAGTGGCCTCCACTGCCTTCTGAGGCAGAGAATTCCACAGACTCATAGAAACATAGAAACATAAAAAATAGGTGCAGGAGTAGGCCATTCGGCCCTTCGAGCCTGCACCGCCATTCAATATGATCATGGCTGATCATCCAGCTCAGTATCCCGTACCTGCCTTCTCTCCATACTCGCTGATCCCTTTAGCCACAAGGGCCACATCTAACTCCCTTTTAAATATAGCCAATGAACTGGCCTCAACTACCTTCTGTGGCAGAGAATTCCACAGATTCACCACTGTCTGTGTGAAGAAATGTTTTCTCATCTCGGTCCTAAAAGACTTCCCCCTTATCCTTAAACTGTGACCTCTTGTTCTGGACTTCCCCAACATCAGGAACAATCTTCCTGCATCTAGCCTGTCCAGCCCCTTAAGAATTTTATATGTTTCAATAAGATCCCCCCTCAGTTTTCTAAATTCCAGCGACTGAAAAAGTGTTTCTTTCTGTGTGTCGGGCACGGCTTAATAGCATCACGCTTGTAAGTGAGAGAGTCGCGAGTTTTACTAGCCAGAGCCAGAAGGGCCGGAGACCCGGGTTCCATCCTGACCACGGGTGCCGTCTGTACGGAGTTTGCACGTTCTCCCCCGTGACCCGCGTGGGTTTTCTCCAGGTGCTCCGGTTTCCCTCCCACACTCCAAAGACGTGCAGGTTTGTAGGTTAATTGACTTGGGTGTAATTGTAAATTGCCTAGAGTGTGTGCAGTATAGTGTTAGCATCATGTGATCGCTGGTCGGCCCGGACTCGCTGGGCCGAAGGGCCTGTTTCTGTGCTGTGTCTCTATACTAAAACTAAACTAAAGTAAGTCTTTCCTTTGTGGTCATGGTAAGTTTCTGCGGCAATGGGGACCAGATTTATAAGGTCATAAGTTCATAAGTGATAGGAGTAGAATTAGGCCATTCGGCCCATCAAGTCTACTCTGCCATTCAATCACGGCTGATCTATCTCTCCCTCCCAACCCCATTCTCCCCATAACCTCTGACACCCGCACGAATCAAGAATCTATCTATCTCTGCCTTAAAAATATCCACTGACTTTGCCCCCACAGCCGTCTGTGGCAATGAGTTCCACAGTTTCACCACCCTCTGACTAAAGAAATTCCTCCTCATCCCCTTCCTAAAATAACGTCCTTTAATTCTGAGGCTGTGCCCTCTAGTCCTAGACTCTCCCACTTTAAGTGTTGATATTTTGGACTCTGGCATTGAGTATGAAAATGTTTTGATTTGGATCATTTCAGAACTAACTCCAAAGTGCTGGGACTTTGCGGCAATGTTTATGAACCTTGGCGGATTCCTCAACTAGTGAGATCTGTTGTCTTTACTTCCTCACATCCGGCCCTCTGCGTGGAAAACATATGGCTGGTAACCGCTTGTCCATGTGTCCAACACATTTCTCCAGATTAAATAACATCCGAGACCATCACACAAACCAACCTCCCCTCCATCGACTCCATCTACACCTCACGCTGCCTCGGCAAGGCCAGCAGCCCAGACCATCACACAAACCAACCTCCCCTCCATCGACTCCATCTACACCTCACGCTGCCTCGGCAAGGCCAGCAGCCCAGACCATCACACAAACCAACCTCCCCTCCATCGACTCCATCTACACCTCACGCTGCCTCGGCAAGGCCAGCAGCATAATCAAGGACCAGTCTCACCCCGGCCACTCCCTCTTCTCCCCTCTCCCATCGGGCAAGAGGTACAGAAGTGTGAAAACGCACACCTCCAGATTCAGGGACAGTTTTTTCCCAGCTGTTATCAGGCATCTGAACCATCCTCTCACCAACTAGAGAGCAGTCCCGACCTCCCATCTACCTCATTGGAGACCCTCGGACTATCTTTGATCAGACGTTACTAGACTTTATCTTGCACTAAATGTTATTCCCTTGATCCTGAGGCTGTGCCCTCTAGTCCTAGACTCTCCCACTTTAAGTGTTGATATTTTGGAATCTGGCATTGAGTATGAAAATGTTTTGATTTGGATCATTTCAGAACTAATTCCAAAGTGCTGGAACTTTGCGGCAATGTTTATGAACCTTGGCGGATTCCTCAACTACTGAGATCTGTTGTCTTTACTTCCTCACATCCGGCCCTCTGCGTGGAAAACATATGCCTGTCCGCTTGTCCATGTGTCCAACACATTTCTCCAGATTAAATAACATCCGAGACCATCACATAAACCAACCTCCCCTCTATCGACTCCATCTACACCTCATGCTGCCTCGGCAAGGCCAGCAGCCCAGACCGTCACACAAACCAACCTCCCCTCCATCGACTCCATCTACACCTCACGCTGCCTCGGCAAGGCCAGCAGCCCAGACCATCACACAAACCAACCTCCCCTCCATCGACTCCATCTACACCTCACGCTGCCTCGGCAAGGCCAGCAGCATAATCAAGGACCAGTCTCACCCCGGCCACTCCCTCTTCTCCCCTCTCCCATCGGGCAAGAGGTACAGAAGTGTGGAAACGCACACCTCCAGATTCAGGGACAGTTTCTTCCCGGCTGTTATCAGGCAACTGAACCATCCTCTCACCAACTAGAGAGCGGTCCCGACCTCCCGTCTACCTCATTGGTGACCCTCGGACTATCTTCAATCAGACGTTACTAGACTTTATGTTGCACTAAATGTTATTCCCTTATCATGTATCTGTACACTGTGGACGGCTCGATTGTAATCATGTATTGTCTTTCCGCTGACTGGTTAGCACGCAGCAAAAAGCTTTTCACTGTACCTCGGTACACGTGACAATAAACTAAACTAAACTCGTTTATTTTCTATTCGTTTAGAGGTTATGATTTGCAATGCTGACTGATTTAACGATAGGCGAGAGGGAGGTGAGTAATGTGGTGTCAGGACAATAACCTCTCCCTCAATATCAGCAAGATGAAGGAGCTAGTTAGTTTAGTTTACTTTAGAGATACAGCGCGGAAACAGGACCTTTCGGCCCACCGGGTCCGCGCCGCCCAGCGATCCCCGCACACTAACACTATCCTACACACACAAGGGACAATTTTTTTAAAACATTTATACCAAGCCATTTAACCTACAAACCTGCACGTCTTTGGAGTGGGGGGAAGGAAACCGAAGATCTCGGAGAAAACCCACGCAGGTCACGGGGAGAACGTACAAACTCCGTACAGACAGCGCCCGTGGTCGGGATGGAACCTGGGTCTCCGGCGCTGCATTCGCTGTAAGGCGGCAACTTTACCTCTGCGCCACCGTGACCGCCCAAACTCCAGGTAGTTGTCGACTCCAGGAGGCGTGCTGGAGTACAAGCCCCAACCGGCATCAATGGTGCCGACGTGGAAATGGTAGAGAGCTCCATTTACATAGAATCAGAAAATAGGTGCAGGAGGAGGCCATTCTGCCCTTCTAGCCAGCACCGCCAGTCATTGTGATCATGGCTGAACATCCACAATCAGTAACCCGTGCCTGCCTTCTCCCCATATCCCTTGATTCCGTGAGCCCTAAGAGCTAAATCTAACTCTCTCTTGAATTCATCCAGTGAATTGGCCTCCACTGCCCTCTGTGGCAGAGAATTCCACAGATTCACAACTCTCTGGGTGGAAATTACTAACCACATGGATGGATCCACTTCATTGATGCAACAGCCAAGAAGGCACATCGTTGCCTCGAAAACCTCAGGAGACTGAGGAAATTACAGCTAATTAGAAACATAGAAACATAGAAAATAGGTGCAGGAGGAGGCCATTCGACCCTTCGAGCCAGCACCACCATTCATTGTGATCATGGCTGATCATCCACAATCAGTAACCCGTGCCTGCCTTCTCCCCATATCCCTTGATTCCACTAGCCCCTAGAACTCTATCTAACTCTCTCTTAAATCCATCCAGTGAATTGGCCTCCACTGCCCTCTGTGGCAGAGAATTCCACAAATTCACAACTCTCTGGGTGAAAAAGTTTTTTCTCACCTCAGTTTTAAATGGCCTCCCCTTTATTCTTAGACTGTGTGGCCCCTGGTTCTGGACTCCCCCAACATTGGGAATATTTTTTCCTGCATCTAGCTTGTCCAGTCCTTTTATGATTTTATACGTATCTACTTACAAATTTCATCAACTGTCATCTCGTACTGTATCGTGAAAAAAGCTCCCCTTCGTGTTCCGTTCAGTTCAGTTACGATTAGTTTACTGTCACGTGTACTGAGGTAGAGTGAAAAACCTTTGTTGCGAAAAGACATACTTCGACATGTTCTTGCGATAAGATCCCCTCTCATCCTTCTAAACTCCAGTGAATTCTAATTTCCCTATAGGTTAACCCCATCAGTTTAAGAATAAGGGGTAGGCCATTTAGAACGGAGATGAGGAAAAACTTTTTCAGTCAGAGAGTTGTGAATCTGTGGAATTCTCTGCCTCAGAAGGCAGTGGAGGCCAATTCTCTGAATGCATTCAAGAGAGAGCTAGGTAGAGCTCTTAAGGATAGCGGAGTCAGGGGGTATGGGGAGAAGGCAGGAACGGGGTACTGATTGAGAATGATCAGCCATGATCACATTGAATGGCGGTGTTGGCTCGAAGGGCCAAATGGCCTCCTCCTGCACCTATTGTCTATTGTCTATTGTCTATCATTCTTGCCTCCACCCAGAATGATGGGGTTAACCTACAGTGCATTCAGAAAGTATTCAGACCCCTTCACCTTTTCCACATTTTGTTACGTCACAGCCTTATTTTAAAATCGATTCAATACCACACACAATACCCCAGAATGAAGTACATCTCAAGGATAATCAATGGAAATGGGATGAACCTCAGCTCAATTTTGAGTGTCAAAGCAAAGGGTCTGAATACTTGTGTAAATCGGCACGGTAGCGCAGCGGTAGAGTTGCTGCTTTACAGCGAATGCAGCGCCGGAGACTCAGGTTCGATCCTGACTACGGGTGCTGCACTGTAAGGAGTTTGTACGTTCTCCCCGTGACCTGCGTGGGTTTTCTCTGAGATCTTCGGTTTCCTCCCACACTCCAAAGACGTACAGGTATGTAGGTTAATTGGCTGGGTAAATGTAAAAAATTGTCCCTAGGATAGTGTTAATGTACGGGGATCACTGGGCGGCACGGACTTCGAGGGCCGAAAAGGCCTGTTTCCGGCTGTATATATATGATATGATATGATATGATATGATAAATGTGATATTTCAGTTATTTCTTTTTAATTACTTTGCAAAACATTTCTAAACACCTTTTCCGCTTTTTTATTATGGGGCACTGTGTGTGGATTGATGATTAACAAAAATGAATTGAATCCATTTTAAAATAAGGCTGTAACGTAACAAAATGTGGGAAAAAGTGAAGGGTTTTGAATACTTTCTGAATGCGCTGTATAAGGAAATCAGAATGTGCTCTTTGGGGTAAGGGAATCAAGGGATTTGGGGAGAAGGCAGGAACGGGGTGCTGATCTTAGATGATCAACCATAATCACATTGAATGGCGGTGCTGGCTCAAAGGGCCGAATGGCCTCCTCCTGCACCTGTTGTCTATGTTTCTATGAAATGTGGCACGTCCAATGACTCAACACAAACGTCTACAGATGCACCAAAGGAAGCATACTGTTGGGTTGGATCACAGCTTGTTAGGATGGAACCAGGGCCTCTGGCGCTGTAGGGCAGCAACTCTACCACTGCACCACCGTACCGCACTGAGATACTATTTTAGGGCGGTCACGGTGGCGCAGCGTTAGAGTTGCTGCCTCACAGCGCCGGAGACCCGGGTTCCATCCCGACTACGGGCGCCGTCTGTACGGAGTTTGTACGTTCTCCCCGTGACCTGCGTGGGTTTTCTCCGAGATCTTCGGTTTCCTCCCACACTCCGAAGACGTGCAGGTTTGTAGGTTAATAGGCTTGGTATAAACGTGTAAAAAAAAATTGTCCCTTGTGTGTGTGCAGGATAGTGTTAGTGTGCGGGGATCGCTGGTCGGCGCGGAGTTTAGTTTAGGTTAGTTTTGAGATACAGCACGGAAGCAGGCCCTTCGGCCCACCGAGTCCGTGCCGACCAGCGATCCCCACACACTAACACTATCCTACACACACTCGGGCCAATTTACACACACACCAAGCCAATTGTTCCTAGAGTGTGTTGTAGGAGGGTGCTGGTGTACGGGGTGATTGATGGTTGGCGTGGACTCGGTGGGCCGAAGGGCCTTTTCCGTGCTGTATCTCTAAAGTCTAAAAAGTCTATTGCAGTATCAGTGCCCTCTGGAACTTTTCCCTGGTTGAAAAAAATTATCGTCAAAAATAATTTTGAGGAGATAATATTGGGACTTTCTGCAATAAATTTTTCAAATTCTTCTGCTCCGCTGAAAACCCAAGTTTGCTGTCTCTTGATTGTGGATAAGGCCGTGCCTTCCACAAGCGCTATTGTTGTCCAACCACATCGGCCCAGCTACGCTGTTTGACAACGATGGAGTTTGTGGAAGGTACGGTCTTATCTACAATCAAGAGACAGCAAACTTGGTGTTTGCAGTGTTAACCAACCTGATCTCCCGGTGGCTCAGCACTTCAACTCCCCCTCCCATTCCCAGTCTGACCTTTCTGTTCCTGGGCCTCCTCCATTGTCAGAGTGAGGCCCAGCGCAAATTGGAGGAACAGTACCTCATATTTCCCTTGGGCACCTTACACCCCAGTGGTATGAACATTGACTTCTCTAACTTCAGATAGTCCCTGCTTTCCCTCTCTATCTCCATCACCTCCTCCTTCCCAGTTCTCCCACATTGGTCTTCCTGTCTACGACTACATTCTATCTTTGTCCCGCCCCCTCCCATGACTCTCGGTCTGAAGAAGGGTCTCGACCCGAAACGTCACCCATTCCTTCTCTGCTGAGATGCTGCCCGACCCGCTGAGTTACTCCAGCATCTTGTGTCTACCTTGCACAATAAACGCCTTGTGTGGGGAACGGTTTCGGTGCAAACATCAGTGAGTGTTTGGCAGGCTTGCTCTTAGATGACAGTCAGGCAACAAAGTACAACACTCAGCTTGCGATCAGATGTCAGAGACAGGCACCACTTTAGATAGGCGAGGTATGCAGGACTAGTGAACAAACAATAGAACAAGACAAACAGCCGCACGCTGGAGCAGTAAGTTATTCACAGAATGGTGGGGGCCTGGAACATGTTGCCAACGTTTGCCAACTGCCCCGTATTAGCCGGGACATCCCGTATATTGGGCTAAATACATTTGTCCCGCACGGGACCGCCCTTGTCCCGTATTAGGCCCGGGGGGTGCTGTAGGCCCGGACACTGTAGGTCTGGACACTGTAGGCCCGGACACTGTAGGCCCGGATACTGTAGGCCCGGATACTGTAGGCCTGGACATTGTAGGCCCGGATACTGTAGGCCCGGACACTGTAGGTCTGGATGCTGTAGGACTGCACACTGAAGGCCTGGACAGTGTAGGTCTGGACGCTATAGGCCCGGACGCTGTAGGCCCGGACACTGTAGGCCCGGGCAGTGTAGGCCCGAAGGCCCAGGTGCAGCAACCCGCCTCCTACGGGAACGCCCTTGTCTCGTATTAGGCCCGGGCAACCGCTATTGGTGGGGTGGGAGCACGTGGCTGCTGGCTGGGTGCGGTCACGTGATGCGCGGGGCGGTGATGTCACCTTTTATCCCTTAATTGGGAGTGAGGAAGTTGGCACACACAGTTTTCTCCGAGATCTTCGGTTTTCTCCCACACTCCAAAGACGTACAGGTTTGTAAGCTAATTGGCTTGGTACAATGTATAAATGTAAATCTGTCCCTTGTGTGTGTAGGATAGTGTTAATGTTCGGGGATCGCCGGTCGGCACGGAAATGGTGGGCCGAAGGGCCTGTTTCTCTGCTGTATCTCTAAACTAAAGGTAAATGTATCCTCAGTATCCAGCATTGTGATGAAACTTAGCTCGGTTTAGTTTAGTTTAGTTTAGAGATACAGCACGGAAACAGGCCCTTTCGGCCCACCGGGTCCGCGCCGACCAGCGATCCCCGCACACTAACACTAACCTACACCCACTAGGGACAAATTTAACATTCACCAAGCCAATTAACCTACAAACCTGCACGACTTTGGAGTGTGGGAGGAGACCGAAGATCTCGGAGAAAACCCACGCAGGTCACGGGGAGAACGTACAAACTCCGTACAGACAGCGCCCCGTAGTCGGGATGGAACCTGAGTCTCCGGCACTGTATTCGCTGTAAGGCGGCAACTCTACCGCTGCGCCACTCGAGAGGCCAGCGACTCTCCCACTGAGTTGAGTTTAATTTAGAGTCACTGTGTGGCAACTGATCCTTCTGCCCACCTAGTCTGTGCCAGCCAGCGATCCCCAAACACTAGTTCTCGCCAACACACACTTGGGACAATTTACAGAAGCCAATTAACCTACAAACCTGCACGTCTTTGGAGTGTGGGAGGAAACCGAACATCCCGGAGAAAACCCACGCAGGTCACGGGGAGAACGTACAAACTCCGTACAGACAGCGCCCGTAGTTGGGATGGAACCAGAGTCTCTGGCGCTGTGAGGCAGCAACTCTACCGCTGCGCCACCGTGCCGACCTTCTAAACTAATAAATGATACAAACACCAAACAGAAATTAACTCCGCGTGAAGTACCGTTCATCTCATTGGACCTCGAGGTTCACAAAGGAGCAATTCTACCAAATGGTTCCCTGCTGATTTCTATTCTGCATACTATTCACAATGTCTTTCCTCAAATTGAAACCGTTATTTCCCAAACCATCTTTGCAAAGAGCTGAACGATTGAAAATCTTTCCTCCAAATGTTTTAGAAAAATTGATAAAGGGCGGTCACGGTGGCGCAGCGGTAGAGTTGCTGCCTCACAGCGCCGGAGACCCGGGTTCCATCCCGACTACGGGCGCCGTCTGTACGGAGTTTGTACGTTCTCCCCGTGACCTGCGTGGGTTTTCTCCAGGATCTTCGGTTTCCTCCCATACTCCAAAGAAGTGCAGGTTTGTAGGTTAATTGGCTTGGTCTAAATTCTCAATTGTCCCCAGTGTGTGTAGGATAGCGTTAGTGTGTGGGGATCGCTGGTCGGCGCGGACTCGGTGGGCCGAAGGGCCTGTTTCTGTGCTATATCTCTGAACTAAGTGCTGAAAGGAGAAAGCACGGCTTGTCATTCGTCGCTGCTATGAGCATAAGGGTTAATTGGTTAAATAATTGTTCCATATCTCTCTACATCACCATCCATATCTCTAGTTTCTCTCTCCCCTGACTCTCAGTTTGAAGAAGAGTCTCGACCCGAAACGTCACCCATCCCTTTTCTCCAGAGATGCTGCCTGACCCGCTGAGTTACTCCAGCACTCTGTGAAACGTCACCTATCCATGTTCCCCAGAGATGCTGCCTGACCCGCTGAGTTACTCCAGCACTCTGTGAAACGTCACCTATCCATGTTCCCCAGAGATGCTGCCTGACCCGCTGGGTTACTACAGCATTTTGTGTCTACCTTCGATTTAAACCAGCATCTGCAGTTGTTTTTCCTATAACCTACTAACTGATACGTCTTTCGAGTTCACGTCACCCATTGTTCCCGATGTTGGGGAAGTCCAGAACAAGGGGTCACAGTTTAAAGATAAGGGGGAAGTCTTTTAGGACCGAGATGAGAACGTTTTTTTTACACAGAGAGTGGTGAATCTGTGGAATTCTCGGCCACAGAAGGTAGTTGAGGCCAGTTCATTGGCTATATTTAAGAGGGAGTTAGATGTGGCCCTTGTGGCTAAAGGGATCAGGGGGTATGGAGAGAAGGCAGGTACGGGATACTGAGTTGGATGATCAGCCATGATCATATTGAATGGTGGTGCAGGCTCGAAGGGCCGAATGGCCTACTCCTGCACCTATTTTCTATGTTTCTATGTCTATTCCTACTCTCCACAGATGCTGCCTGACCCGCTGAGTTACTCCAGCACTCTGTGAAACGTCACCTATCCATGTTCTCCAGAGATGCTGCCTGACCCGCTGAGTTACTCCAACACTCTGAGAAACGTCACCTATCCATGTTCTCCAGAGATGCTGCCTGACCCGCTGAGTTACTCCAGCACTCTGTGAAACGTCACCTATCCATGTGCTCCAGAGATGCTGCCTGACCCGCTGAGTTACTCCAACATTTTGTATCTACCTTCAATTTAAACCAGCATCTGCAGTTTTTTTTCTTACCCGTACGGGACAGGCCAATTTAGCCCAAGGTACGGGAAGTCCCGGCTCATAAGGGACAGTTGGCAACCCTACAATGTGGACATGTTAATTCATACCCTGTCAGCAGTTTAACATAGGGTTTAATACTTGTTTTACTGGGAATCAAAAACACAGATTGCAGATTGCAATCTTTGTATAAATTTCAATTCTCAATGAAGAATTTATTCATAAGTACATTTGAAACGGAGGTAATGACAGATGTGCTAAGCTGAGTCATTGCTGGCCACATCTGGTCCAAGTTGCCTGACACACTAACAGATATGATTACAATTATTTTTTCTGCACCCTTTTCCACAAACAAAACAGGACAGGTGGGTCCCATTTTTAAGCAAGAAAGCATTGGGTTGCAACATGCTTTCTGTCTTGCGAAATACTTTTAAAAGTCTAGTTTGGTTTAGTTTGGAGATACAGAGTGGAAACAGGTCCTCCGGCCCACCGGGTCCGGGCTGACCAGCGATCCCCGGACACTAACACTATCCTACACACACATTAGACAATAGACAATAGGTGCAGGAGTAAGCTATTCGGCCCTTCGAGCCATTCAATGTGATCATGGCTGATCATTCTCAATCAGTACCCCCTTTCCTGCCTTATAATAGACAATAGACAATAGGTGCAGGAGGAGCCCATTCTGCCCTTCAAGCCAGCACCGCCATTCAATGTGATCATGGCTGATCATTCTCAATCAGTACCCCGTTCCTGCCTTCTCCCCATACCCCCCCGACTCCGCTCTCCTTAAGAGCTCTATCTAGCTCTCTCTTGAATGCATTCAGAGACTTGGCCTCCACTGCCTTCTGAGGCAGAGAATTCCACACTGGGGACAATTTGTACATTTACCAAGCCAATTAACCTACTTACCTGCACATCTTTGGAGTGTGGGAGGAAACCGAAGATCTTGGAGAAAACCCAGGCAGGTCACGGGGAGAACGTACAAACTCCGTACAGACGGCGCCCGTAGTCGGGATGGAACCCGGGTCTCCGGCGCTGCGTTCCTGTGGGGCAGCAACTCTACCGCTGCACCACCGTGACCACATTAAACCCCTCCCATCCCTCCACCATCCCAGCCTTACACAGACCAGTTCGTGTTTCTGCATGAAATATCCTGGCCGTCAGAATTCCCCACCTACGCTCCTTTCCTTCATCGAGATCGAGTACAGGGATGCCTTTTATTGAAGTCCTGCCGTGTCTGCACACTCTGATACACTTGGTCTAAGATGTCTCAGTCACAGCCCAGTGAAGTGGGCGTGAAATTCCTACTCTCCTGAACGTACCTGTGAGAGACTGAAAACTACGAGCCAGCAATGAAAGCATTCTCCGACACGGTATTGACGTGTTGAAGAATGTGTGGAGGAGCAAAGAGAGTGGAAACTCTCTTTGTTCAGACTCAAATGACACACGAGTTTCCACCACCCAAGACTTGAGATGTTTCAAGTGTCTCCTTCAGCTTGCCCCCCATTCCAACCTTCCAAGTTTATTTTTGTTTGGAGATACAGTGCTGAAACAGGCCCTTCGGCCCACCGGGTCAGCGCCGACCAGCGATCCCCGCACACTAACACTATCCCACACACACGAGGGACAATTTACCAGTTTTACCAAAGCCAAGTAACCTGCAAACCTGCACGTCTTTGGAGTGTGCGAGGAGTTGAGTAGAGGAGCAAAGAGGTCCTTCTGCAGTTGTACAGGGCCCTGGTGAGACCGCACCTGGAGTACTGTGCGCAGTTTTGGTCTCCAAATTTGAGGAAGGATATTCTTGCTATTGAGGGCGTGCAGCGTAGGTTTACTAGGTTAATTCCTGGAATGGCGGGACTGTCGTATGTTGAAAGACTGGAGCGACTAGGCTTGTATACACTGGAATTTAGAAGGATGAGAGGGGATCTTATCGAAACGTATAAGATTATTAAGGGGTTGGACACGTTAGAGGCAGGAAACATGTTCCCAATGTTGGGGGAGTCTAGAACCAGGGGCCACAGTTTAAGAATAAGTGGTAGGCCATTTAGAACGGAGATGAGGAAAAGAAATTCCTGCCTTCTCCCCATACCCCCTGACTCTGCTATCCCTAAGAGCTCTATCTAGCTCTCTGTTGAAAGCATCCAGAGAATTGGCCTCCACTGCCTTCTGAGGCAGAGAATTCCACAGATTCACAACTCTCTGGGTGAAAATGTTTTTCCTCTGTTCTAAATGACAGAGACAACACATGATTACAATCGAGCCGTCCACAGTGTACAGATACATGAAAAGGGAATAACGTTTAGTGCAAGGTAAAGCCAGCAAAGTCCGATCAAGGATAGTCCGAGGGTCTCCAATGAGGTAGATAGTAGTTCAGCACTGCTCTCTGGTTGTGGGAGGATGGTTCAGTTGCCTGATAACAGCCGGGAAGAAACTGTCCCTGAATCTGGAGGTGTGCGTTTTCACACTTCTGTACCTCTTGCCCGATGGGAGAGGGGAGAAGAGGGAGTGGCCGGGGTTCGATCCTGACCACGGGTGCTGTCTGTACGGAGTTTGTACGTTCTCCCCGTGACTGCATTGGCTTTCTCTGAGATCTCTGGTTTCCTCCCACACTCTAATGATGTACAGGTTTGTTGACAACTTGGCTTGGTATCTAGTGTGTGTAGGATTGTGCGAGTGTGTGGGGATCGCTGTTTGAAGTGGACTCGCTGGGCCTGTTTCTGTGCTGTATCTCTAAGCTAAGTTAAAGTAAATTTAGCTAGTAGAAAGAACGAACTGCAGATGCTGGTTAATACACAAAAGGAACCAGAGTGCTGGAGTAACTCAGCGGGTCAGGCAGCATCTGTGGAGAACATGGATAGGTGACGTTTCACAGAGTGCTGGAGTAACTCAGTGGGTCAGGCAGCATCTCTGGAGAACATGGATAGGTGACGTTTCACAGAGTGCTGGAGTAACTCAGCGGGTCAGGCAGCATCTGTGGAGAACATGGATAGGTGACGTTTCACAGAGTGCTGGAGTAACTCAGCGGGTCAGGCAGTGTGATGGTCTGGGCTGTGCCCACAATTCACTGCAATTTCTTGCGGTTTTGGATGGAGCTGTTCCCAAACCATCTTGTGATGCATTCTAATAAAATGCTTGTTCAGACAGAGGGTGGTGGGTTTATGAACTAGCTTAATTGGATCACCTCGGTCGGCGTAGACGAGTTAGGCTATTTCCATGTTTAGTATGTCAGAGTGAGGCCCAGCGCAAATTGGAGGAACAGCACCTCATATTTCGCTTGGGCAGCTCACACCCCAGCGGTATGAACATTGACTTCTCTAACTTAAAGTAACCCTTGCTTTCCCTCTCTCTCCGTCCCTCCCCCTTCCCAGTTATCCCACCAGTCTGACTGTCTTCCCGCTTAAATGTTATCTCTGTTTGCTTCGATGTCATCTTCTCCTAGCTAACGATGATCTATTCTACATTCCCCCAGACTCTCGTCTCTCCCACTAGTGGAAACATCCTCTCCACATCCACTCAGTCCAGGTCTCTCTCCTTGGAACTCTCCCTCTAACTCAGTTTAGAAACGCTCGTGGCATAGTCTGGTCTACCCCAACAGCTGCTGACGACCTTCTACCGCTGCACCATAGAGAGCATCTTAACGCATGGCATCCCTGTGTGGTACCTCAGCTGCACGGAGGCAGAGAGGAAAGCTCTTCAGCGGGTAGTCCATAGAGCTCAGAGGACCATCGGAACACAGCTACCAGCCTTGGAGGGCATCTACAACACACGATGCCTCAGAAAAGCCACCAGCATCCACAAAGACTCTTCACACCCCTGCAATAGTCTGTTCGAACTTCTACCATCGGGCAGACGATACAAGGCCTTCTACGCCCGCACCTCCAGACTCAGGAACAGCTTCATCCCCAGGGCCATAGCTGCCATGAACTGGTCCTGCTGAGCCAGATGGTCACATCGCACAGTGAACCGGCACAGATCTACTTGCACTTTATTCTGTTTTAAAACTGTTCTAATTTGTTTCATTGGGTTGTTTAAATGAATACTGACGAGCTAATTAAATTATTGCATCGTATGGGAGGCACATTCCCAATCTCGTTGTACCCCTGTACAATGACAATAAAGATATATTGTATTGTATTATATTGTATTGTATTGTATCTAGTTCCATGAAAGTGGCTCCACAAGTAGGTAGGGTGGTCAAGAAGGCTTTCAGAACTTTGGCCTTCATCAGTCAGAGTATTGAGTATAAACATTGTGAGGGCCTTGGAGTACCGTGTTCAGTTTTGGTCACCGTGTTATAGGAAAGATGTTGTTTGTCTATAAAAGGTGCAGAGACGATTTATCATATCATATCATATATATACAGCCGGAAACAGGCCTTTTCGGCCCACCAAGTCCGTGCCGCCCAGCGATCCCCGTACATTAACACTATCCTACACCCACTAGGGACAATTTTTACATTTACCCAGCCAATTAACCTACAAACCTGTACGTCTTTGGAGTGTGGGAGGAAACCGAAGATCTCGGAGAAAACCCACGCAGGTCACGGGGAGAACGTACAAACTCCGTACAGTGCAGCACCCGTAGTCAGGATCGAACCTGAGTCTCCGGTGCTGCATTCGCTGTAAAGCAGCAACTCTACCGCTGCGCTACTGTGCCGCCCAACAAGAATGTTGGCAGGAATCAAGGGCTTGAGCAAGGGGGAGAGTTTGAGCAGTCTGGGACCTCAGTCTGAAGAAGGGTCTCGACCCGAAACGTCACCCATTCCTTCTCTCCAGAGATGCTGCCTGACCCGCTGAGTTACTCCAGCACTCTGTGAAACGTCACCTATCCATGTTCTCCAGAGATGCTGCCTGACCCATTGAGTTACTCCAGCATTTTGTGTCAATCTAAACTAAATGAAAAGGTGGCAATTGTGTGGGACTTCAGCTTTCCGGGAAAGAGTTAATGTGTGGAGATGTACCGAGTAATTGCCTTTACACAGAGCTGGGCAGCAGGTAAGTGAGAAAACGAGAGACAGTGTGATCTGGCTGTTAACATCCTGTTCAGTAATGATGCCGCTGCTGGTGTAATTAAAAGCTAGCACTGCAATTTATTTTGTTGTTTCCATTCATGAACTTGAATGTTGGCCCAGTTTCTCACTGGAGCAAAGTTCACTTTGCACAGTTTACATAGAAACATAGACAATAGGTGCAGGAGGAGGCCATTCGGCCCTTCGAGCCAGCACCGCCATTCATTGTGATCATGGCTGATCATCCACAATCAGTAACCTGTGCCTGCCTTCTCCCCATATCCCTTGATTCCACTAGCCCTTAGAGCTCTATCTAACTCTCTTCTAAATCCATCCAGTGAATTGGCCCCCACTGCCCTCTGTGGCAGAGAATTCCACAAATTCACAACTCTGGGTGAAAAAGTTTCCTCTCACCTCAGTTTTAAATGGCCTCCCCTTTATTCTTAGACTGTGTGGCCCCTGGTTCTGGACTCCCCCAACATTGGGAACATTTTTCCTGCCTCCAGCTTGTCCGGTCCATTTATAATTTATAACATTCCCTCTCATCCTTCTAAACTCCAGTGAATACAAGCCCAGTCTTTCCAATCTTTCCTCATACGACAGTCCCGCCATCCCGGGGATTAACCTGGTGAACCTACGCTGCACTGCCTCAAAAGCCTGCACATCTTTGGAGTGTGGGAGGAAACCGGAGCACCCGGAGAAAACCCACGCAGGTCACGGGGAGAACGTACAAGCTCCGTACAGACAGCACCCTTAGTCAGGGTCGAACCCGGGTCTCTGGCGCTGTGAGGCAGCAACTCTACCGCTGCGCCACCGTGCCACACCATGTTGTTCTTGTGACGTACTGTTTAATGTCCTGTGTTTGTTTCATTACCTGCGTCTGAGAAGATGGAATATTCACCACTTATCATGTTCATTCGGTCATAAATGGTCGGGGCAGTATTAGGCCATTCGGCCCATCAAGTCTACTCCACCATTCAATCGCGGCTGATCTATCTCTCCCTCCTAACCCCATTCTCCTGCCTTCTCCCCATAATCCCTGACTAACTCCATACTAATCAAGAATCTATCTATCTCTACCTTAAAAATATCCACTGACTTGGCCTCCACAGCCGTCTGTGGCAAAGAATTCCACAGATTCACCGCCCTCTGGCTGAAGAAATTCCTCCTCATCTCCTTCCTAAAGGAGCGTCCTTTAATTCTGAGGCTGTGCCCTCTGGTCCTAGACTCTCCCACTAGTGGAAACATCCTCTCCTCACACACTCTATCCAGGGCTTTTCTTGATGAAAGCTTAGAATTAGGGTTGGCAACTTTCTAACTCCCAAATATGGGACAAAGGGTGATGTCGCCGCCCCACGCCCCACGTGGCCTCACCCAGCCAGCGGCCACATGCTCCCGGTCCACCAACGGCGGCCGCCCGGGCCGGGAGCTGGGTTGCTACACAACCTCCGTCCGGCGAACACACTTAGCTCTGCTCCCCGAACACACTCTGTTAGCCTTCAGTGTCTGGGCCTACAGCGGCTCCCGGGCCTACAATGGCCCCCGGGCCTACAGTGTCCGGGCCTACAGTGTCCGGGCCTACAGCGCCCCCCGGGCCTACAGAGTCTGGTCCTACAGTGGCCCCCGGGCCTACAGTGACCGGGCCTACAGTGGCCCCCGGGCCTACAGTGTCTGTGCCTACAGTGTCCGGGCCTACACTGTCCGGGCCTACACTGTCCGGGCCTACAGTGTCGGGGCCTACAGTGTCCGGACCTACAGTGTCCGGGCCTACAGCATCCGGGCCTACAGCGTCCGGGCCTACAGCGTCCGGGCCTACAGTGTCCGGGCCTACAGAGCCCCCTGGCCCTAATACGGGACAAGGGCGGTCCCGTACGGGACAAACCAATTGAGCCCAAAATACGGGATGTCCCGTCTAATACGGACCAGTTGGCAACCATACTTACAATACAGTCTAGCAATCAGCTTACCTGACTTGAGAAGATTCTCCAGCAGTCTTGCCCGCTCTTCAGTCCTGTGCGTTCTGATGTCCAACTAGTTCATTTTCTTCACAGCTCCGAGGGATTAATCTCAGCCTGTCTGTGGGGGCATTAAAAATTAAAGTTAACGACCAACTAACTTTTCCATTCTGCGATATTGTGTTGTTAATAATTTATGCTGTCGAGGCAAATAATTCAGAATTTTATTGACTGCTTAACTTTCGTTTTACTTATAAAACGCAAATTCACATCAAAGAGTTTACAATGCCGAAGGAAATCTGTACAACCTCTCCCGACCCTCGGCACAGATGTTTGCAGTTTCATGATTAGATTCCATGTCCCTTTCGTTCAGAGATGCTGCCTGGAAACAGGCCCTTCGGCCCATCGGGTCCACGCCGACCATCCATCGCCCGTTCACACACAGGCGGCTGAGGAGGGTATTTATAAGGCAGAGATTGATAGATTCTTGATTAATACGGGTGTCAGGGGTTAAGGGGAGAAGGCAGGAGAATGGGGTTGAGAGATAGATCAGCCACGATTGAATGGCAAAATAGACTTGATGGGCCGAATGGCCTAATTCTGCTCCTGTAACTTATGACCTTATGAGTCCTGTGTTAACCCACATTCTCATCCACTCCCTGCATGTATTCAAGAGAGAGTTTGATAGAGCTCCAGGGGCTAACGGAATCAAGGGATATGGGATATGGGGAGAAGGCAGGCACGGGTTACTGATTGTGGATGATCAGCAATGATCACATTGAATGGCGGTGCGTGCAGGCTCGAAGGGCCAAATGGCCTCCTCCTGCACCTATTTTCTATGTTTCACTGTTTCTATCAACGGCATAATTTGGAAACACAACACATTAAGGAATCACTGTTATTTTAGTTTAGTTTAAAGACATTTCACGGAGATATTCAGTTTATATTTAGGTTTATATCTAAATGTTTCTTCAACTTGGCAATAGTCCCTGCCTCAACTACTTCCTCCGCCAGCTCGTTCCATACACCCACCACCCATTGTGTGAAAATGTTGCTTGTCAGGTTCCTATTAAATCTTTTCCCCTTCACTTTAAACCTATGTCCTCTGGTACTCGATTCCCCTACTCTGGGCAAGAGACTCTGTGCGTCCACCTATTCCCCTCATGATTTTGTACGCCTCGATAAGATCACCCCTTATCCTCCAACACAGAGTGCTGGAGTAACTCAGCGGGTCAGGCAGCATCTGTGGAGAACATGGATAGGTGACGTTTCACAGAGTGCTGGAGTAACTCAGCGGGTCAGGCAGCATCTGTGGAGAGAAGGAATGGGTGACGTTTCGGGTCGAGGCCCTTCTTCAAACTGAGGTCCCAGCCTGCACAACCTCTCCCTCTAGCTCTATATTTAGGTTAGTTTTGAGATACAGCATGGCAACTGGCCGTTCGGCCCACTGAGTCCGTGCTGACCATCAATCACCCGTTCACCTGACCATCGATGGCTGAGTTGACTTGGTGGGCCGAATGCCCTATCACTTATGATCCGTTCACACCAGTTCCGTGTTGTCCCACTTTCTCATCCACTCCCTGCACACCAGGGGCCATTTTACAGAACAGGGCCAATTAACCCACGCAGGTCACGGGAGAACGTACAAACTCGTAGTCGGGATGGAACCCGGTTCTCTGGCGCCGTGAGGCAGATGTTCTACCAGCTGTGCCACCGCGCCATCTCCCTACTTTACAGTTCTCACTTGTGATGAAACATAAACTCCAGGTGCAGCACGGTGGCGCCGCGGTAGAGTTGCTGCCTCACAGCGCCAGAGACCCGGGTTCAATCCCGACTACGGGCGCTGTCTGTACGGAGTTTGTACGTTCTCCCCGTGACCTGCGTGGGTTTTCTCCGGGTGCTCCGGTTTCCTCCCACGCTCCAAAGACGTGCGGGTTTGTAGGTTAATTGGCCCTCTGTAAAACAGCCCCCAGTGTGCAAGGAGTGGATGAGAATAGACAATAGACAATAGGTGCAGGAGGAGGCCATTCGGCCCTTCGAGCCAGCACCGCCATTCAATGTGATCATGGCTGATCATTCTCAATCAGTAACCTGTTCCTGCCTTCTCCCCATACCCCCTGACTCCACTATCCTTAAGAGCTCTATCTAGCTCTCTCTTGAATGCATTCAGAGAATTGGCCTCCACTGCCTTCTGAGGCAGAGAATTCCACAGATTCACAACTCTCTGACTGAAAAAGTTTTTCCTCATCCCCGTTCTAAATGGCCTACCCCTTATTCTGTGGGAAAAGTGGGAAAACATAGAACTAGTGTGAACGGGTCCGAAGGGCATAAGTGATAGGAGCAGAATTAGGCCATTCAGCCCATCAAGTCTACTCTGCCATCAATGGTCGGGTTAACGGGTGTGAATGGCTGAGCGATGGCTTCGTTAAAAATCCCGAGTTAGAGTCATAGTCATAGAGTCATAGAGTGATACAGCGTTGAAACAGGCTCTTCGGCCCAACCTGCCCACACCGGCCAACAATGTCCCAGCTACACTAGTCCCACCTGCCTGCGCTTGGTTCATATCCCTCCAAACCTGTCCTATCCATGTACCTGTCCAACTGTTTCTTAAACGATGCGATGGTCCCAGCCTCAACTACCTCCTCTGGCAGCTCGTTCCATACACCCACCACCCTCTGTGTGAAAAAGTTACCCCGCAGATTCCTATTAAATCTTTTCCCCTTCACCTTGAACCTATGTCCTCTGGTCCTGGATTCCCCAACTCTGGGCAAGAGACTCTGTGTGTCTACCCGATCCATTCCTCTCATGAGTATCAAACACTATCCCAAATAGGAACGAAAACTGTGGTTTAAATCGAAGGTAGACACAAAATGCTGGAGTAACTCAGCGGGTCAGGCAGCATCTCTGGGGAGAAGGAATGGGTGACGTTTCGGGTCGAGACCCTTCTTCAGACTGAATGGGTGATGTTTCATGGTTAAGACCCTTCTTCAGACCCATTCCTTCTCTCCAGAGATGCTGCCTGACCCGCTGAGTTACTCCAGCACTCTGTGAAACGTCACCTATCCATGTTCTCCACAGATGCTGCCTGACCCGCTGAGTTACTCCAGCATTTTGTGTCTGCTATCCTACATAGTTTGTAGTATAGTGTTAATGTACAAGGGTGATCGCTGGACTCGGTGGGCCGAAGGGACTATCTCTGAAGTCTAAAATAAAGTCTAAAGGGGAAAGAAACAATTACCTTTGCCTCCTCGTGCAGACATGCCCAAGAATTTATTTGTTTTCAAGTTTCGAAACTCCTTCAGAAATCCGTTTGGTGCCAATTCCAAGCGGGTTAAAGGCATGGCATTTAATGTGCTGTTACTAACATTATTTTCTGCCTGTTCGAAACAAAAATGGTATTTTCTCGACATAAGTCAGAGAATGTTAGACAGCCGAGACTGTCTAATGCACAAACGTGAGAGGCTGCTGGAAAATGATCGGAATAAAAGAGGATGTGGAAATAGGGATTTATTCAAAATTAAATTATTTTAAAAAAACAAAAAATCTCCCTGACATTTAGCTAATAAATTCAAGCATTCTGAAGGCAGTTTAGTTTAGGTTAGTTTAGTTTCGAGATACAACACGGAAACAGGTTCTCCGAGTCAGCGCCGACCAGCGATCCCCGTACACCAACGCTACCCGACACACACTAGGGACAATTTACATTTATACCAAGCCAATTAACCTTGCTCTAACCAATTTTACCTTTCACTAAACGTTATTCGCCTTTATCCTGAGTCTGTACACTGTGGACGGCTCGATTGTAATCATGTATTGTCTTTCCGCTGACTGGTTAGCACGCAACACAAAAGCTTTTCACTGTACCTCGGTACACGTGACAATAAATTGAACATGATACATCAACACCAAAACCTTCCTATCCCTTCATTCCCTGTATATCCATGGGCCGATTTAGTTTAGAGATACAGCGCGGAAACAGGTCCTTCGGCCCACCGGGTCCGCGCCGACCAGCGATCCCCGCACGCATTAACACCATCCTATACCCACTAGGGACGATGTTTACATTTATACCAACAAGCCAATTAACCTACAAACCTGTACGTCTTTGGAGTGCGGGAGGAAACCGAAGATCTCGGAGAAAACCCACGCAGGTCACGGGGAGAACGTACAAACTCCGTACAGACAGCATCTGTAGTCGGGATGGAACCCGGGTCTCCGGCGCTGCATTTGCTGTAAGGCAGCAACTCTGCCGCTGCGCCACCGTGCTGCCCTTTAAAAGTCTCGTCAGCAGCACGATCGTACCCGACTCCTCCACCACCACCACTGGCAATGCGTTCAATGCTCCTCACCATTCTACACGCTAAAAACTTGCCCCGCAAATCTCCTTCAAACTTAGTTGCTCAGAAGCGATTTTAGGTTTAGGTTTATTATTGGCACCAGGGTTGCCAACTGTCCCGTATTAGCCGGGACATCCCGTATTTTGGGCTAAATTGGTTTGTCCTGTACGGGACCGCCCTTGTCCCGTATTAGGCCCGGGGGGCACTGTAGTCCTGGACAGTGTAGGTCCGGACAGTGTAGGTCCGGACAGTGTAGGCCCGGACACTGTAGGCCCGGACACTGTAGGCCTGGACACTGTAGGTCTGGACAGTGTAGGCCCGGACACTGTAGGTCCGGACAGTGTAGGCCCGGACACTGTAGGCCCGGACACTGTAGGCCCGGACACTGTAGGTCCGGACAGTGTAGGCCCGGACACTGTAGGCCCAGACACTGTAGGCCCAGGGGCCGCTGTAGGCCCGGAGAGCGTAGGCCCAGACACTGTAGGCCCAGGGGCCGCTGTAGGCCCGGACAGTGTAGGCCCAGACACTGTAGGCCCAGGGGTCGATGTGGGCCCGGACACTGTAGGCCCAGACACTGTAGGCCCAAGGGCCGCTGTAGACCCAGACACTGTAGGCCCTGGTGCCACTGTAGGCCTGGACAGTGTAGGCTAACGGAATGTGTTCGAGGAGCGGGGCTGAGCGTGTTCGCCTAACCGAGGTTGCGTAGCAACCCGCCTCCCGGCCCGGGCGGCCGCCATTGGTGGAGCGGGAGCACGTGACCGCTGGCTGGGTGAGGTCATGTGGGGCGCGGGACGGTGACGTCACCTTGTCCCGTATTTGGGAGTGAGATAGTTGGCATGCCGAGGTACGGTGAAATTCTTTCTTTGCATGAAAATACCGAACAATCAAGTCAAACTCAAGTACAACAGGTGGAGCAAAGGGGAAGATACAGAGTGCAGAATATAGTTCTCAGCATTGTAGCGCATCAGTTCCACAGACAAAGTCCAATGTCCGCAATGGGGTAGAGGTGAATCGGACAGTGCCCCATTTTATGGAAAGGCCGTTCAGAAGCCTGATAACAGAGGGGAACAATCTGTTCCTGAGTCTGGTGGTGCGCGCTTTCAAGCTTCCGGACCTTCTGCCGGAAAATAACTGGAGATTCCTCAGTTTGCTCTTGTCCACTGAAGTTTATGTTCCATCTACACTAGTCCCACCTGCCTGCGTTTGGTCCACATCTCTCTAAACCTGTCCTATCCATATACCTGTCTAAATGTTTCTTAAATGGTGCAATAGTCCCAGCCTCAACTACCTCCTTCGCCAGCTCGTTCCATACACCCACCACCCTCTGTGTGAAAATGTTGCTTGTCGGGTTCCTAGTAAATCTTTTCCCCTTCACCATAAACCTATGTCCTCTGGTTCTTGATTCTCCTACTCTGTGCATCTACTTGAGACTCTGTGCATCTACCCGATCTATTCCTCTCATGATTTTGTACACCTCTATAGCATAGGTCAGCGTGTCAGGCAGCATCTCTGGAGAACATGGATAGGTGACGTTTCACAGAGTGCTGGAGTAACTCAGCGGGTCAGGCAGCATAGAAACATAGAAACATAGAAACATAGAAAATAGGTGCAGGAGTAGGCCATTTGGCCCTTCGAGCCTGCACCACCATTCAATATGACCATGGCTGATCATCCAGCTCAGTAACCTGTACCTGCCTTCTCTCCATACCCTCTGATCCCTTTAATAATTGTGCCTTTGTTTAAAAAAGGTTCTAAAAGTAAACCTAGCAATTATAGACCTATTAGTTTGACGTCTGTGGTGGGAAAATTAATGGAAAAGATACTTAGGGACAATATATATAATTATTTGGATAATCAAGGCCTGATTAGAAACAGTCAACATGGATTTGTGCCTGGAAGGTCATGTTTGACTAATCTTCTTGAATTTTTTGAAGAGGTTACCAGGGAAATTGATAAGGGCAAGGCTGTGGATGTTGTCTATATGGACTTCAGTAAGGCATTTGACAAGGTTCCACATGGAAGGTTGATTAAGAAGGTTAAATCGTTGGGTATTAATAGTGAGGTTGCAAGATGGATTCAACAATGGCTGAATGGGAGATACCAGAGGGTAATGGTTGACAATTGTATGTCAGGTTGGAGGCCAGTGTCTAGTGGAGTGCCCCAAGGATCTGTGTTGGGTCCACTGTTGTTTGTCATTTACATTAATGATCTGGATGATGGTGTGGCAAATTGGATTAGTAAATATGCAGATGATACTAAGATAGGTGGAGTAGTTGATAATGCGGTAGATTTTCAAAGTCTACAGAGAGACTTGGGCCTTTTGGAAGGGTGGGCTGAAAGATGGCAGATGGAGTTTAATGCTGATAAGTGTGAGGTGCTGCATTTTGGTAGGACAAATCAAAATAGGACGTACAGGGTAAATGGTAGGGAATTGAGGAATGCAATGGAACAGAGGGATCTGGGAATAACTGTGCATTGTTCCCTGAAGGTGGAATCTCATGTGGATAGGGTGGTGAAGAAGGCGTTTGGTATGCTTGCCTTTATAAATCAGAGCATCGAGTATAGAAGTTGGGATGTAATGTTGAAATTGTACAGGGCATTGGTGAGGCCGAATCTGGAGTATGGTGTGCAGTTCTGGTCGCCAAATTATAGGAAGGATGTCGACAAAATGGAGAGGGTACAGAGGAGATTTACTAGAATGTTGCCTGGGTTTCAGCACTTAGGCTACAGAGAGAGGTTGAACAGGTTGGGTCTTTATTCTTTGGAGCGTAGAAGGTTGAGGGGGGACTTGATAGAGGTTTTTAAAATTTTGAGAGGGACGGACAGAGTTGACGTGGGTAGGCTTTTGAGAGTGGGGAAGATTCCAACAAGGGGACATAGCTTCAGAATTGAGGGACAAAGGTTTAGGGGTAACATGAGGGGGAACTTCTTTACTCAGAGGGTTGTGGCTGTATGGAATGGGCTTCCGGTGGAAGTGGTGGAGGCTGGCTCGATTTTATTATTTAAGAGTAAATTGGATAGGTATATGGATAAGAGGGGATTGGAGGGTTATGGTCTGAGTGCAGGTAGATGAGACTAGGTCAGGGAGAATGGTCGGCGTGGACTGGTAGGGCCGGACAGGCCTGTTTCCATGCTGTAGTTGTTATATGTTATATGTTATATGTTATATAATAATGCATTACATTTATATAACGCTTTTCAAACACTCAAAGACACTTTACAGGGATTTCTAGAACATAGAGAAGTGGATAAATAGATAAATAAGTAAACGAACAGAGAAAGGAGACAGAAGGTGAGGTGACCTTCAGTGGTTGAAGGCAGTGCTGAACAGGTGAGACTTCAGTGATGTTTTGAATGTGGTGAGTGAGGAGGAGTCTCTGACGGTTTGGGGTAGTGAGTTCCATAGGGTGGGAGCAGCGATGGAGAAAGCCCTGTCCCCCCAGGATCTGAGTTTGGTCCGGATGGGGGGGGACAGGAGATTGGCAGCAGCAGAGCGGAGGGTGCAGGTGGGAGTGTGCCTGTGGAGGAGGTCAGTCAGGTAGGATGTAGCCAGGTTATGGAGGGCTTTGTAGGTCATGAGGAGGATTTTGTACTGGATTCTCTGGGGGATGGGGAGCCAGTGGAGTTTGTAAAGGATGGGGGTGATATGGTCACGGATCGGGGTGTGGGTGAGTAGACGGGCAGCGGAGTTTTGAATGTATTGAAGTTTATTGATGATTTTTGAGGGTGCGCCATAGAGGAGGCTGTTGCAGTAATCCAGACGGGAGGTGATGAAGGCGTGGATGAGGGTTTCTGCAGCTGTGGAGGAGAGGGATGGACGGAGACGGGCAATGTTTTTGAGGTGGAAGAAGGCTGTCTTTGTGATGTGTTTGATGTGTTTGTCGAAGGAGAGGGTTTGATCAAAGATGATTCCAAGATTCCGGATGTGAGGTGAGGTGGATACTGGGAGACCATCAATATTGAGGATGAAGTTTTGGGTGGATTTGGTGAGCGTTTTTGGACCAATGATGATGATTTCAGATTTGTTGCAGTTGAGTTTGAGGAAATTTGATTGAAGCCAAGATTGTATTTCAGTAATGCAGTTTGTCAGTGTAGAGTGTGTGGTGGAGGAGATTGACTTGGTGGAGATGAGGAGCTGGATATCATCGGCGAAGCAGTGGAAGTTGAGACCATGACGGCGGATTAATTGACCAAGGGGGGACAGGTAGAGGATGAAGAGGAGGGGGCCAAGGACTGAGCCTTGGGGACACGTTGGGGAGGGGAGCGGTGGGGGATTTACAGTTGTTAATGGAGATGAACTGGTGCCTGTCAGAGAGGTAAGATTTGAACCAGGATAGGGCTGTGCCAGTGATGTTAAAGGAGGTTTCAAGTCGGGTGAGGAGAATGGAGTGATTTATGGTGTCAAAGGCAGTGCTGAGATCAAGTAGGATGAGGATGTTGAGGTTGCCAGCGTCAGAGGAGAGGAGAATGTCGTTTGTGATTTTGAGGAGCGCAGTTTCAGTACAGTGGTTGGAGCGGAATCCGGATTGGAAAGTTTCATACAGGTTATTGGTAGAGAGGTGGTATTTGAGTTGGGAAGCTACAGCACGTTCCAAAACTTTGGACAGAAACGTTAGCCACAAGGGCCACATCTAACTCCCTCTTAACTACAAGGGCCACATCTAACTCCCTCTTAAAGCATCTGTGGAAAACATGGATAGGTGACGTTTTGGGTCGAGAACCTTATTCAGACGTTGATTCAGATTTTCGATTAGTACGGGTTGTCAGGGGTTACGGGGGAAAGGCAGGAGAATAGGGTTGGGAGGGAGAGATAGATCAGCCATGATTAAATGATGGAGTAGACTTGATGGGCCGAATGGCCTGATTCTGCTTCTACAACATATGAACCTATGAAGCAGCAATGACTGCAAACATCATCCTTTGGATGCTCATTGCAATTTTCTGTAAATTATATATACATAGAAACATAGAAAATAGGTGCAGGAGGAGGCCATTTGGCCCTTCGAGCCAGCACCGCCATTCATTGTGATCATGGCTGATCATCCACAATCAGTAACCCGTGCCTGCCTTCTCCCCATATCCCTTGATTCCACTAGCCCCTAAACCTCTATCTAACTTTCTTTTAAATTCTTCCAGTGAATTGGCCTCCACTGCCCTCTGTGGCAGAGAATTCCACAAATTCACAACTCTCTGGGTGGAAAAGTTCCTTCTCACCTCAGTTTTAAATGGCCTCCCCTTTATTCTAAAACTGTGGCCCCTGGTTCTGGACTCGCCCAACGTTGGGAACATTTTTCCTGCATCTAACTTGTCCAGTCCTTTTATAATTTTATACGTCTCAATAAGATCCCCTCTCATCCTTCCAAACTCCAGTGAATACAAGCCTAGTCTTTTCAATCTTTCCTCATGTGACAGTCCCGCCATCCCGGGGATCAATCTCGTGAACCTACGCTGCACTGCCTCAATTGCAAGGATGTCCTTCCTCAAATTAGGAGACCAAAACTGTACACAGCACAATACAATATCCTTTATTGTCATTGTAGCAGTACAACGGTATTTTGAATATTTTGACCACATACTCCAGATGTGGTCTTACCAGGGCCCTATACAACTGCAGAAGGATCTCTTTAATCCTATACTGAAATCCTCTCGTTATGAAGGCCATCATGCTATTAGCTTTCTTCACTGTACCTGCTCTCCCCTGGAGCTCTATCTCACTCTCTTTTAAATTCATCCAGTGAATTGGCCTCCCCTGCCTTCTGCGGCAGAGAATTCCACAGACTCACAACTCTCATGCTGATACATTCACGGATACCAGTCCGGGCATGTTTTTCTCAGCTGCTCAGATGAAATTATCAGCTGAAACGGTCTTTAACCAAAATGATCATCGCCAACATAATTCTCCATCGCTTATTTCTGAATCCCTGCTGCCGGAAGACTGGAGCTCAAACAAAGCTACGTGAGATGAAGATAATGAGATCTTTGAAGAGGGGAAAAAGGTTGTTTTTGTAAAGGATTAAAATAAAATGCTCGGCGGCTAATCTCAACTGTGTGTGCCGCTGACTAAAGTCCCAGAGCACCATTCTTAAAATAATCCTGCTCATTAAAAGAAAAGAAAAATGCCAGGTACAGAAGTGCAGTCAACTAAGGTCGGATAAGCCCATCAGATCGCTTATCGTTTCCCGTGGAACCGATTGTCAGGCTGAGCAGGAGATAGTCGAATTGCCATTCTTTTTAAAATTCTTCTATAGACAATAGACAATAGACAATAGGTGCAGGAGGAGGCCATTCGGCCCTTCGAGCCAGCACCGCCATTCAATGTGATCATGGCTGATCATTCTCAATCAGTACCCCGTTCCTGCCTTCTCCCTATACCCCCTGACTCCGCTACCTTTAAGAGCTCTATCTAGCTCTCTCTTGAAAGCATCCAGAGAACTGAGGCAGAGAATTCCACAGATTCACAACTCTCTGACTGAAAAATGTTTTTCCTCATCTCCGTTCTAAATGGCCTACCCTTTATTCTTAAACTGTGACCCCTGGTTCTGGACTCCCCCAACATTGGGAACAAAATGTTTCCTGCCTCTAATGTGTCCAATCCCTTAATAATCTTATATGTTTCAATAAGATCCCCTCTCATCCTGCTAAATTCCAGCGTATACAAGCCCAGTCGCTCCAGTCTTTCAACATTTGACAGTCCCGCCATCCTGGCAAAAGTCTAGTTTAGTTTTGTTTGGTTTAGTTTACAGAAGCAGGCCCTTCGGCCCACCGTGTCCGCACAATCCCTGTACACTAGCACAACAATCCTACACACGAGGGACGATTTACCGAAGCCAATTAACCTACTAACTTTTACACCCCAGTGGTATGAACATTCACTTCTCTAACTTCGGATAGTCCCTGCTTTCCCTCTCTATCCCCTCCCCCTTCCTAGTCCTCCCACCAGTCGTCCTGTTTTCGACTACATCCTATCTCTGTCCCGCCCCCTCCCCTGACATCAGTCTGTAGAAGGGTCTCGACCCGAAACGTCACCCATTCCTTCTCTCCAGAGATGCTGCCTGACCCGCTGAGTTACTCCAGCACTCTGTGAAACGTTACCTATCCATGTTCTCCAGAGATGCTGCCTGACCTGCTGAGTTACTCCAGCACTCTGTGAAACGTCACCTATCCATGTTCTGCAGAGATGCTGCCTGACCTGCTGAGTTACTCCAGCACTCTGTGAAACGTTACCTATGCATGTTCTCCAGAGATGCTGCCTGACCCGCTGAGTTATTCCAGCATTTTGTGTCTACCTTTGTGTCTACCTTAAACCAGCGTCTGCAGTTGTTTTTCTTATAACCTACTAACTGGTATGTCTTTGGAGTTCAGTGTAGTTTGGTTGAGAGACACAGAGCGGAAATAGGCAATTCAGCCCGCTGAGTCCACACCGACTAGCGATCCCCGCGCACTAACACTATCCTACACACACACCAGGGACAATTTTACATTTATATAAAGTCAATCAACCTACAAACCTGCACGTCTTTGGAGTGCGGGAGGAAACGATAGATCCCGGAGAAAACCCGCGTAGGTCACGGGGAGAACGTACAAACTCCGTACAGACAGTGCCCGTAGTCGGGATGGAACCCACTGTAAAGCAGCAACTCTACCGCTGCGCCACCGTGACGCTGATCCTGATTTGTCTGATTTTAGCAACCTATTTTTTTCTAACCAGACAGCTATCCTGGGACATTTCAAGAATAATGGACTGCAATTTTATAAATTATACACAGAGGATGTTTCCACTAGTGGGAGAGTCCAGGACCAGAGGGCACAGCCTCAGAATTAAAGGACGTTCCTTTAGGAAGGAGATGAGGAAGAATTTCTTCAGTCAGAAGGTGGTGAATCTGTGGAATTCATTGCCACAGACGGCTGTGGGCAGGGTTGCCAACTGTCCCGTATTAGCCGGGACATCCCGTATTTTGGGCTAAATTGATTTGTCCCATACAGGAACGCCCTTATCCCGTATTAGACCCGGATGGCACTGTAGGCCTGGACACTGTAGGCCCGGACACTGTAGGCCCGGACACTGTAGGCCCGGACACTGTAGGCCCGGACACTGTAGCAATCCGCCTCCCGGCCCGGGCAGCCACCATTGGTGGAGCAGGACCACGTGGCCGCTGGCTGGGTGAGGTCACGTGGGGCGCGGGGTGGTGACGTCACCTTTTGTCCCTTATTTGGAAGTGAGATAGTTGGCAACCGCTAGCTTTGGAGGCCAAGTCAATGGATATTTTTAAGGCAGTAATTGATAGATTCTTGATTAGTGCGGGTGTCAGAGGTGATGGGGGAGAAGGCAGGAGAATGGGGTTGAGAGGGAAAGATAGATCAGCCGTGATTGAATGGTGGAGTAGACTGCGATTATGGACTGCAATTTTATAAATTAAAAGCAGGCCAATCTGATGTTCAATCTGGAAGCACTTTCTTCAAGTAAAGTATTCTGGTAACCTGGAACAATGTCTTCCCCTGATACTGTTTCAACATGCCATACATAATATTATGACTGGCAGGTTTTTATGAGGAGAGGGGGGGGGGGGGGGGGGGGGGGGAAGGAAGTAAAACAAAGACAAGTAAATGATGCTGAGCAGATCAATCATAAGGTTATTGGATGACAAAACGGCTTACCCTCGTCTCTAATACGTCTCCTTTCTAAATCTAATTTTCAATTGTTTGAAATTTCTGGTTCATCTGGTCAGATTCCTGAACTCGCCCAGCTGTAACCACTCAACGTTTGATGCATTAAAGGGGCAGCACTGTGGCGCAGCGGTAGAGTTGCTGCCTCACAGCACCAGAGACCCGGGTTCCATCCCGACTACGGGCGCCGTCTGTACGGAGTTTGTATGTTCTCCCCCCCGTGACCTGCGTGGGTTTTCTCCGGGAAGCTCCGGTTTCCTCCCACACTCCAAAGACGTGACCTCCCACGCTCCATTCACTTGGCCTCCAGTGTCTTCTGTGGCAGAGAATTCCACAGATTCACCACCCTCTGACGAAAGAAATTCCTCCTCATCTCCTTCCCAAAAGAACATCCTTTATGGGCAGAGAAAAGGCAGATGAAGTCTTATCTGAGCAAATCAAAGGTAGACACAAAATGCTGGAGCAACTCAGCGGGTCAGGCAGCACCTGTGGAGAACATGGATAGGTGACGTTTCACAGAGTGCTGGAGTAACTCAGCGGGTCAGGCAGCATCTGTGGAGAACATGGATAGATGACGTTTCACAGAGTGCTGGAGTAACTCAGCGGGTCAGGCAGCATCTCTGGAGAGAAGGAATGGTCTGACCTTTCGGGTCGATATTCATCTGAGCAAAGTTTTGTGCTACATGTTGGGAGGTCAAAAAAAAGGGGAAAATATATAAATTGGCAGAGAAACATAGAAAATAGGTGCAGGAGGAGGCCATTCGGCCCTTCGAGCCAGCACCACCGTTCATTGTGATCATGGCTGATCATCCACAATCAGTAACCCGTGCCTGCCTTCCCCCCATATCCCTTGATTCCACTAGCCCCTAGAGCTCTATCTAACTCTCTCTTAAATCCATCCAGTGAATTGGCCTCCACTGCCCTCTGTGGCAGAGAATTCCACAAATTCACAACTCTCTGGGTGAAAAAGTTCTTTCTCACCTCAGTTTTAAATGGCCTCCTCTTTATTCTTAGACTGTGTGGCCCCTGGTTCTGGTCGTTTAAGAATTTTATATGTTTCTGTAAGATCCCCTCTCAATCTTCTAAATTCCAGCGAATACAAGCTCAGTCGACCCATATCAGTCTGAAGAAGGGTCTCGACCCGAAACGTCACCCATTCCTTCTCTCCTGAGATGCTGCCTGACCTGCTGAGTTACTCCAGCATTTTAACATATAACATATAACAACTACAGCATGGAAACAGGCCTGTCCGGCCCTACCAGTCCACGCCGACCATTCTCCCTGACCTAGTCTCATCTACCTGCACTCAGACCATAACCCTCTAATCCCCTCCTATCCATATACCTATCCAATTTACTCTTAAATAATAAAATCGAGCCAGCCTCCACCACTTCCACCGGAAGCCCATTCCATACAGCCACAACCCTCTGAGTAAAGAAGTTCCCCCTCATGTTACCCCTAAACCTTTGTCCCTCAATTCTGAAGCTATGTCCCCTTGTTGGAATCTTCCCCACTCTCAAAGGGAAAAGCCTACCCACGTCAACTCTGTCCGTCCCTCTCAAAATTTTAAAAACCTCTATCAAGTCCCCCCTCAACCTTCTACGCTCCAAAGAATAAAGGCCCAACCTGTTCAACCTCTCTCTGTAGCCTAAGTGCTGAAACCCAGGCAACATTCTAGTAAATCTCCTCTGTACCCTCTCCATTTTGTCGACATCCTTCCTATAATTTGGCGACCAGAACTGCACACCATACTCCAGATTCGGCCTCACCAATGCCCTGTACAATTTCAACATTACATCCCAACTTCTATACTCGATGCTCTGATTTTGTGAAATAAATACCTTCATATTGTTTACAGTGTACTATGTTTACATATTCTGTTGTGCTGCTGCAATTAAGAGTGTCATTGTTCTATCTGGGACACACGAAGTAAAACACTCGTGCTTCTTGACTCTTGAATGAGTCAAAAGAGACCTGATTCTGATCCAGCAACTCTCTCTCTCTCTCTCTCTCTCTCTCTCTCCTGTAAATCTCTTCAATTGCACGCCTCTCTTCTGGAAGAGCTTTCTGGCTTTTATTTTGTTTGATGTGTGGCCCTTGCCCGGAAACTCACTCCTGGCAACACCAGCCCCAGGCACGCTGCTCTCTGCTGTTGGAAGAAGTACACCTTCAGCACTTGCTTTTACTACTTTTTCTAAAAATAAGCTTCATGTTCCAGCTGGCGAGTGCCAGCATCACGTCATTAGGTACAGCTAACAAGTATCGCCCAAAGAACCTCCTTCCCTTTTAAGTGTCCTTTTGAGGAAGAGTAGTTGTTGAGCAAAGAGACGCACTCACGCGCATGCACACACACACACTCACACACACACAAACACATTCACACACACACACACACACTCACACACGCACTCACACACACACACACACGCACACACGCACACACTCACATACACACACTCACACACGCACTCACACGCGCACTCACACGCACACTCACACACACACGCACTCACATACACACACACTCACACACACACACCCACGCACTCACATACACACGCACTCACATACACACGCACTCACATACACACGCACTCACACACACACGCACTCACATACACACGCACTCACATACACACGCACTCACATACACACGCACTCACACACACGCGCGCATGCACACGCACGCGCACACACACACACACACACACACACACTCACACACACTCACACACACGCACGCACGCATGCACACACACACACTCACACACACACAAACACATTCAAACACACACACACACTCACACACGCACTCACACACACACGCACACACACACACACTCACACACACACGCACTCACATACACACACACTCACACACGCACTCACACGCGCACTCACACACACACACACACGCACTCACACACACACGCGCACGCACACGCACGCACGCACACACACACACACACACACTCACTCACACTCTCTCACACACACACGCACACTCACACACACACGCACTCACATACACACACACTCACACACACACACCCACGCACTCACATACACACGCACTCACACACACACGCACGCGCACACACACACACACACACACACACACTCACACACACACTCACACACACGCACGCACACATGCACACACACACACTCACACACACACAAACACATTCACACACACACACACACACTCACACACGCACTCACACACACACGCACACACACACACACACACACACTCACACACACACGCACTCACATACACACACACTCAAACGCACTCACACGCGCACTCACACACACACGCACTCACACACACACACGCGCACGCACACGCACGCACACACACACACACACACACACACACACACACACTCACTCACACTCTCTCACACACACACGCACACTCACACACACACGCACTCACATACACACACACTCACACACACACACACCCACGCACTCACATACACACGCACTCACACACACACGCGCGCATCCACACGCACACGCACACACACACACACACACACACACTCACACACACACTCACACACACGCACGCACACACACACACGCACACACACAAACACACACACACACACACACGCACACAGACATAGTCACCATGCACACGCGCACACACACGCATATACATATCCCAAAACATGGAATGTGCATTCCAAAGACGTGCAGGTTTGTAGATTATTTGGCTTCTGTCAAATTGTAAGCGTTTGCTAGTGCGTGCAGGATAGTGCTGAGGTACAGGGTGACCGCTGGTCGGCGCCGACTAGGTGGGCCTGTTTCCACGCTATTTTCCCAAAGTCCAAAGGTGATCAGGAGACAAAAGGTGTGTGAGATGGGGTGAGAAAAGGCGAGGTGAAATGCGAAGGGAGATGGCCAGCAGGGGGCGCCGCACGCTGGCAGCCTCGCCTACAGTCTGTCTGTCCTTCTCAAACTTTTATTGTTATTTTTGGTGAGTTTTTAAAGTTTGTGTAAATGTTCTGTGGTTTGTTTTATGTGGGGGACGGGGGGGGTGGGGGGGGGGGGTGGGGTGGGGTGGGGTGGGGGGGGTCGGGGGAAATGTTTTGTTCAATCTCTTAACGGCCTGTCCCAGTTAGGTGATGTTAAGGTGACTGCTGGTGACTAGGCTGTGGCTGAACGTTGGCCGGGGTGTCGCGGGCGGGCGTTATCGTGATCGTGATCGTGATCGTGAGGAGTCTTCAATGAATCGTAGCGGATCTCGGCGCGTCGCGGAAACATTTACCTGCTAGACATTTCTGTGCGGCAGCTGGCTTGTGGCCAGGTACGGCAGCTTATTGCGGGCGCTGTCTGTCGCACGCTGTCCCCAGGTTTGCTAGGTTGTCGCAGATGCGTTTAGAAGCACGTAATATTAAATTAAGAAAAGGCATCTGAAGATACCAGAAGATAGTTTTGTTTAACCAGTTTATTTACCGTCAGGACATTTGACGGGTGGATTGGAGGCGACGGTTTGACGGTCAGGTAAGCGTGGGGATTTGGCGATGTTTCCGAAGACGGTGTAATCTCTTCGCCAGGCGCTAGTTTCACAAAGAAAGTAACTCGTGTCGACCTGACTCGGCATTGTCGCGGTCATTGTCGTGGTCATTGTCGTGGTCATTGTCGCGGTCATTGTCGTGGTCATTGTCGTGGTCATTGTCGTGGTCATTGTCGTGGTCATTGTCGCGGTCATTGTCGTGGTCATTGTCACGGTCATTGTCGTGGTCATTGTCGTGGTCATTGTTGTGGTCATTGTCGTGGTCATTGTCATGGTCATTGTCACGGTCATTGTCATGGTCATTGTTGTGGTCATTGTCACGGTCATTGTCGTGGTCATTGTCATAGGGGAAAAGAAAATGTCGGTGATCTGCTACGACTTTGACAGTCGCCGGCAGTCGCCTTAAAAATCGCGTAACTGGGTCAGGCCCTCACCGGAGATGCGATTGTTTTCCGGATCGTATCTCTGATCGCTCTGCGGCCTAACATCGCGGAGCTGGCGGCCTTGCTCAGGACTAACTTTGAGCCCCATCGCGGGGGCGTGGAATTAACATCTGAGCGTATGTTGCAAAAACATACTTAGCTAATAAAGTATTATTGAAGAAGGGTCTCGACCCGAAACGTCACCCATTCCTTCTCTCCCGAGATGCTGCCTGACCTGCTGAGTTACTCCAGCACTTTGTGAATAAATACCTTCGATTTGTACCAACATCTGCAGTTATTTTTTTATACTAAAGTATTATTGAGATTGTGAGAGAGGGATGGGTGATTTTGAGTTCTCAGAACGAGGGGAAACCAGACCAGGTGAGCTGAGACTGCACAAATGATCTTGAAACGAATGTTTACAAACCCCATCAAAATGCATGCTTTAACTTTCCAGAGAGTTTCAGAACATCGCTTTGTGACGCAGACACAGTTTAGTTTAGTTTAGAGATACAGTGCGGAAACAGGCCCTTCGGCCCACCGGGTCCGCGCCGACCAACGATCCCCGCACACTAACACTATCCTACACACACTAGGGACAATTTTTACACTTACACCAGGCCAATTAACCTACAAACCTGCACGTCTTTGGAGTGTGGGAGGAAACTGAAGATCTCGGAGAAAACCCACGCAGGTCACGGGGAGAACGTACAAACTCCGTACAGACGGCGCCCATAGTCGGGATGGAACCCGTTTCTCCGGCGCTGCATTCGCTGTAAGGCAGCAACTCTACCGCTGCGCCACCATGCCGCTGTTTAGCAAATGCAGAGGCTGCATTAACGAGTTCAAAGCACCTTGGTTAGGCAACGTTTCTCCACAAGAAAAGGGCGGACGCAGCCCAGACCATCACACAAACAAACCTCCCTTCCGTTGATTCCATCTACACCTCACGCTGCCTCGGCAAGTCCAGCTGCATAATGAAGGACCAGTCTCACCCCGGCCACTCCCTCTTCTCCCCTCTCCCATCGGGCAAGAGGTACAGAAGTGTGAAAACGCACACCTCCAGATTCAGGGACAGTTTCTTCCCAGCTGTTATCAGGCAACTGAACCATCCTACCACAACCAGAGAGCAGTGCTGAACTACTATCTACCTCATTGGTGACCCTCGGACTATCCTTGATTGGACTTTACTGGCTTTACCTTGCACTAAACGTTATTCCCTTTATCATGTATCTGTACACTGTGGACGGCTCGATTGTAATCATGTATTGTCTTTCCGCTGACTGGTTAGCACGCAACACAAGCTTTTCACTGTACCTCGGTACACGTGACAATAAACTAAACTGAAGAGGTTGGACACGTTAGAGGCAGGAAACATGTTCCCAATGTTGGGGGAGTCCAGAACAAGGGGCCATAGTTTAAGAATAAGGATTAGGCCATTTAGAACGGAGATGAGGAAAAACTTTTTTAGTCAGAGAGTTGTGAATCTGTGGAATTCTCTGCCTCAGAAGGCAGTGGAGGCCAATTCTCTGAATGCATTCAACAGAGAGCTGGATAGAGCTCTTAAGGATAGCGGAGTCAGGGGGTATGGGGAGAAGGCAATAACGGGGTATTGATTGAGAATGATCAGCCATGATCACATTGAATGGCGGCGCTGGCTCGAAGGGCCGAATGGCCTCCTCCTGCACCTATTGTCTATTGTCTATTCATTCACTCATTCATTCACTCATTCATTCATTGACGGCGCCGAAACAAAGATGGTTGAAAATTTCAAATTCCAAGGAGTCAATATCACCAACAACTTCTCCTGGAGCACCCATACTGAAGTACCGACCAAGAACGCTCACCAATGCCTCTACATCCTTAGAAGGCTTAGGAAGTTAGGCACGTCCCCTACAACTTTCACCACCTTCTACAGATGCGCCGGAGAAAGCATTTTAGTTTAGATTTAGTTTAGAGATATAGAGCAGAAACAGGCCGAACCAGCGATTCCCGCACACTAACACTATCCTACACCCACTAGGGACGATTTTTACATTTACGAAGTCAATTAACCTACAAACCTGCACGTCTTTGGAGTGTGGGAGGAAACCGACGATCTCGGAGAAAACCCGCGCAGGTCAGGGGGAGAACGTACAAACTCCGTACAGACAGCGCCCGTAGTCGGGATGGAACCCGGGTCTCCGGCGCAGAATTCGCTGTAAGGCAGCAACTCTACCGCCGCGCCACCGTGACCACCCTATCAGGATGCATCACAGCTCCATCCAAGACCGCAAGAAATCGCAGAGAGTTGTGGACGCACCCCAGACCATCACACAAACCAACCTCCCTTCCACCGACTCCATCTACACCTCACGCTGCCTCGGCAAGTCCAGCTGCATAATGAAGGACCAGTCTCACCCCGGCCACTCCCTCTTCTCCCCTCTCCCATCGGGCAAGAGGTACAGAAGTGTGAAAACGCACACCTTCAGATTCAGGGACAGTTTCTTCCCGGCTGTTATCAGGCAACTGAACCATCCTACCACAACCAGAGAGCAGTGCTGAACTACTATCTACCTCATTGGTGACCCTCGGACTATCCTTGATTGGACTTTACTGGCTTTACCTTGCACTAAACGTTATTCCCTTTATCATGTATCTGTACACTGTGGACGGCTCGATTGTAATCATGTATTGTCTTTCCACTGACTGGTTAGCACGCAACACAAGCTTTTCACTGTACCTCGGTACACGTGACAATAAACTAAACTGAACTAGGGACAATTTACAATTTTACCGAAGCCAATTAACCGACAAACCTGCAGGTTACAGGGAGAACGTATAAACTCCGCTGAGATAGTGCCAGTAGTGAGGATGGAACCCGTGTCTCTGGCGCTGCGAGGCAACAACTCTACCGCTGCGCCAACGTGACGCCTCAATTCATTAATATTGCATGCTGGTTTCATTAATACTGCAAGTTAATTGGGAGGATTTTATAGAGACAGAATTAGTTGCATCTCATTTTGGTGCCTGCTGTAAGAAATCGATGTTATAGAGTCACTTCTTAGATCCCCTATAGAGTCAACGAGTGATAGAAACATAGACAATAAGTGCAGGAGGAGGCCATTTGGCCCTACGAGCCAGCACCGCCATTCATTGTGATCATGGCTGATCGTCCACAATCAGTAACCCGTGCCTGCCTTCTCCCCATATCCCTTGATTCCACTAGCCCCTAGAGCTCTATCTAACTCTCTCTTAAATTCATCCAGTGAATTGGCCTCCACTGCCCTCTGTGGCAGAGAATTCCACAAATTCACAACTCTCTGGATGAAAAAGTTTCTTCTCACCTCAGTTTTAAATGGCCTCCCCTTTATTCTTAGACTGTGTGTGGCCCCTGGTTCTGGACTCCCCCAACATTGGGAACATTTTTCCTGCATCTAGCTTGTCCAGTCCTTTTATAATTTCATATGTCTCTATAAGTGTGGAAACAGGCCCTTCGGCCCAACTTGCCCACACCGGCCAACATGCCCCATCTACACTAGTCCCACCTGCCTGCGTTTGGCCCATATCCCTCCAAACCTGTCCTATCCGAGTACCAGTCTAACTGCTTCTTAAACATTATGTTCATGTTCAAATTAAACGTTCACGTATCTATGAAACATTCATGAGGGCTGGAACAAGGTCTTGATCTTCACACATTCTTTTCTTTGGCAGCTTCAAGATTTTGTTGCTCCACATATGTCTTATGTTTCTACACTGATCAGCCAAAACATTATGACCACTGACAGGTGAAGTGAATAGCATTGATCATCTTGTTACAATGGCACCTGTCAAGGGGTGGGATATATTAGGCAGCAAGTGAACAGTCAGTTCTTGAAGTTGACGTGTTGGATGCAGGAGAAATGGGCAGGAGTAAAGACCTGAGCGACTTTGACAAGGGCCAAATTGTTACGGCCAGACGACTGGATCAGAGCATCTCTGAAACGGCAAGGCTTGTGGGGTGCTCCCGGTCAGCAGTGGTGAGTACCGACCGACAGTGGTCCGAGGAGGGACAAACCACAAACCGGCGACAGGCAGGGTGTTGGGCGCCCAAGGCTCATCGATGCGCGAGGGCAACGAAGGCTATCCCGTCTGGTCCAAACCGACAGAAGGTCGACTGTGGCACAAGTCACAGAAAATGTTAATGGTGGTCACGGGAGGAATGTGTCACAATACACAGTGCATCGCACCCTGCTGCGTATGGGGCTGCACACGGAGGACCAACAGCATATTAGGCAGGTGGGCATAATGTTTTGGCTCATCAGGTCAGAATGTTTTGGCTGATCGGTGTATTTAAGCAGCCATGTTGGAGAGACTACGCAGTTCATGACTGGTTTACGGTGTGCAGTCAAACATCAGAGCAAGATGCTGGGATTTCATGGGTTGCTTGAAATTAGAGAAATTAATGTTCATACTGCTGGGTTGTCAGGATAATTTGTTCTGTGTACCTTTCCATATCACTAGTTTCACTCCCCTGACTCTCAGTCTGAAGAAGGGTCTCGACCAGAAACGTCACATGTTCCTTTTCTCCGGAGATGCTGCCTGTCCCTAGGGGTTTCCAACTGTCCCGTATTAGCCGAGACATCCTGTATATTGGGCTCAATTAGTTTGTCCCATACGGGACCGCCCTTGTCCTGTATTAGGCCCGGGGGGCGCTGTAGGCCCGGACACTGTAGGCCCGGACACTGTAGGCCCTGACGCTGTAGGCCCGGACGCTGTATGCCCGGACGCTGTAGACCCGGACACTGTAGGCCCTGACGCTGTAGGCCCGGACGCTGTAGGCCCTGACGCTGTAGGCCCAGACGCTGTATGCCCGGACGCTGTAGACCCGGACACTGTAGGCCCGGGGGGCGCTGTAGGCCCGGAAGCTGTAGGCCCGGACGCTGTAGGCCCGGACACTGTAGGCCCAGACGCTGTAGGCCCGGAGGCCGCTGTAGCCCCAGACAGTGTAGGCTAACGGAGTGTGTTCGGGGAGCGGGGCCGAGTGTGTTCCCCCAAGAGAGGTTGCATAGCAACCCAGAGTCCCGGCCTGGGCGGCCGCCATTGGTGGAGCGGGAGTACATGGGCCGCTGGCTGGGTGTGGTCACGTGGGGCGCGGGACGGTGACGTAACATTTTGTCTCTTATTTGGGAGTGAGGAAGTAGGCAACCCTACCTGACCCGCTGAGTTACTCCAGCATTTTGTGTCTATCTTCGTTGTAAACCGGCATCTGCAGTTCCTTCCGACACCAATATCAGAGCAAGATGGACCCAGAGCTCTGGGGAATGCCCGGTCCACTGGGAATTACTTGTTCCACTTCATGCTCTGCACAATCCGAATGAATGACGTTGTTCCCTCTAAAAACCTACTTTGACTGCAGAAGAAAGTCTTGTGCAGCAGGAACAACACAAATCTTTGTCACGTAAGCAACAATGGAATCACCATTAAAAAGTAGGGGCTGTCTGTGAACTTCTGCCTTCTTTTTAGTGTTAAACAAAACACAGAGTTCTGGAGGAACTCAATGGGCTCAATAGCTCAACTGGGCGGCACGGTGGCGCAGCGGTAGCGTTGCTGCCTCACAGCGCCAGAGACCCGGGTTCCATCCCGACTACGGGTGCTGTATGTACTGAGTGTATGGAATGTTGGCCTTCATAACAAGAGGAGTTGAGTATAAGAGCAAAGAGGTCCTTCTGCAGTTGTACAGGGCCCTAGTGAGACCGCACCTGGAGTACTGTGTGCAGTTTTGGTCTCCAAGTTTGAGAAAATATATTCTTGCTATTGAGGGCGTGCAGCGTAGGTTTACTAGGTTAATTCCATGAATGGCGGGACTGTCATATGCTGAAAGACTGGAGCGACTAGGCTTGTATACACTGGAATTTAGAAGGATGAGAGGGGATCTTATCGAAACGTATAAGATTATTAAGAGGTTGGACACGTTAGAGGCAGGAAACATGTTCCCAATGTTGGGGGAGTCCAGAACAAGGGGCCACAGTTTAAGAATAAGGATTAGGCCATTTAGAACTGAGATGAGGAAAAACTTTTTTAGTCAGAGAGTTGTGAATCTGTGGAATTCTCTGCCTCAGAAGGCAGTGGAGGCCAATTCTCTGAATGCATTCAACAGAGAGCTGGATAGAGCTCTTAAGGATAGCGGAGTCAGGGGGTATGGGGAGAAGGCAGGAACGGGGTACTGATTGAGAATGATCAGCCATGATCACATTGAATGGCGGCGCTGGCTCGAAGGGCCGAATGGCCTCCTCCTGCACCTATTGTCTATTGTCTATTCATTCACTCATTCATTCACTCATTCATTCATTGACGGCGCCGAAACAAAGATGGTTGAAAATTTCAAATTCCAAGGAGTCAATATCACCAACAACTTCTCCTGGAGCACCCATACTGAAGTACCGACCAAGAACGCTCACCAACGCCTCTACATCCTTAGAAGGCTTAGGAAGTTAGGCACGTCCCCTACAACTTTCACCACCTTCTACAGATGCGCCGGAGAAAGCATTTTAGTTTAGATTTAGTTTAGAGATATAGAGCAGAAACAGGCCGAACCAGCGATTCCCGCACACTAACACTATCCTACACCCACTAGGGACGATTTTTACATTTACGAAGTCAATTAACCTACAAACCTGCACGTCTTTGGAGTGTGGGAGGAAACCGACGATCTCGGAGAAAACCCGCGCAGGTCAGGGGGAGAACGTACAAACTCCGTACAGACAGCGCCCGTAGTCGGGATGGAACCCGGGTCTCCGGTGCAGAATTCGCTGTAAGGCAGCAACTCTACCGCCGCGCCACCGTGACCACCCTATCAGGATGCATCACAGCTCCATCCAAGACCGCAAGAAATCGCAGAGAGTTGTGGACGCACCCCAGACCATCACACAAACCAACCTCCCTTCCACCGACTCCATCTACACCTCACGCTGCCTCGGCAAGTCCAGCTGCATAATGAAGGACCAGTCTCACCCCGGCCACTCCCTCTTCTCCCCTCTCCCATCGGGCAAGAGGTACAGAAGTGTGAAAACGCACACCTCCAGATTCAGGGACAGTTTCTTCCCGGCTGTTATCAGGCAACTGAACCATCCTACCACAACCAGAGAGCAGTGCTGAACTACTATCTACCTCATTGGTGACCCTCGGACTATCCTTGATCGGACTTTGCTGGCTTTACCTTGCACTAAACGTTATTCCCTTATCATGTATCTGTACACTGTGGACGGCTCGATAGTAATCATGTTTTGTCTTTCCGCTGACTGGTTAGCACACAACAAAAGCTTTTCACTGTACCTCGGTACATGTGACAATAAACTAAACTGAACTAAACACTCCCTCTTCTCCCCTCGCCCCTCCCCATCAGGCAAGAGGAACAGAAGTTTGTAAATGCACATGTCAAGCATGAAGTGTAGGAAAATAGACAATAGATAATAGATAATAGGTGCAGGAGTAGGCCATTCAGCCCTTCGAGCCAGCACCGCCATTCAATCCGATCATGGCTGATCATTCTCAATCAGTACCCCGTTCCTGCCTTCTCCCCATACACCCTCACTCCGCTATCCTTAATAGCTCTATCCAGCTCTCTCTTGAAAGCATCCAACGAACTGGCCTCCACTGCCCTCTGAGGCAGAGAATTCCACACCTTCACCACTCTCTGACTGACAAAGTTCTTCCTCATCTCCGTTCTAAATGGCCTACCCCTTATTCTTAAACTGTGGCCCCTTGTTCTGGACTCCCCCAACATTGGGAACATGTTTCCTGCCTCTAATGTGTCCAATCCCCTAATTATCTTATATGTTTCAATAAGATCCCCCCTCAGCCTTCTAAATTCCAGTGTGTACAAGCCTAATTGCTCCAGCCTTTCAACATATGACAGTCCAGCCATTCCGGGAATTAACCTAGTGAACCTACGCTGCACGCCCTCAATAGCAAATAACTGCAGATGCTGGTACAAATCGAAGGTATCACAGACTGAAGAATTTGAGACTGTCTCATATTGAGACAGAGGTTGTTGTCTTGGCACCACGTTGCAAGGTTCTCAATCACCATTTTCTACTCCGATACATAAATTCAATCAAGTCAAAATCTAGTGCAATGAGGTGGGGTGGGGCAGCACATTTTGTGCAGCGGTAGAGTTGCTGCCTCACAGCGCCAGAGACCCGGGTTCCATCCCGACTACGGGCGCTGTCTGTACGGAGTTTGTACGTTCTCCTCGTGACCTGCGTGGGTTTTCTCCGGGTGCTCCGGTTTCCTCCCACATTCCAACGGCATACATATTTATGGGTTATTTGGCTTTGTAAAATTGTAAATTGTTCCCTATTGAAATGTCACCTATCCATGTTCTCCAGAGATGCTGCCTGACCTGCAGAGTTACTCCAGCATTTTGTGTCTATCGTGGGTTTAAACCAGCATCTGCAGTTCCTTCCTACCCGAAACGTCACCCATTCCTTCTCTCCTGAGATGCTGCCTGACCTGCTGTGTTACTCCAGCATTTTGTGAATAAATACCTCTGTCTCAATGTCAGCGGTAGAGTTGCTGCCTTACAGCGAATGCAGCGCCGGAGACCCGGGTTCCATCCCGACTACGGGCGCTGTCTGTACGGAGTTTGTACCTTCTCCCCGTGACCTGCGTGGGTTTTCTCCGGGTGTTCTGGTATTCTTCCACACTCCAAAGACGTGCGGGTTTGTAGGTTAAATCGGTTTGGTATAAATGTAGACAAAATGGTCGCCAGTGTGTGTGGGATAGTGTTAGTGCGCAGGGATCGCTCGGTGGGCCGAAGGGCCTGTTTCCGCACTGTATCTCTAAACTAAGCCAAACATCAGTCAAAGAAGCAGCCTCTCCTCTGGGAGTTCCCCGATTCGCAGCATCTGAAGATTACTTTTGATTTTAATTTACTGATGTAGTGGCTGACTGCTTTTTTAGGGCGATAAGCTGAAAATGACAGGAGGTTTGCTTTAAGGATTAGCTAACAGTGTTAATTTTAAAAATAGCATCTAAGGGATTACATGCCAGGTGTGAAGGGTCACGTGGACAATGGGGAAACATGGAAGAGGTTCAGAATGACAAAGATGGACGAATCTGTGATTGAAGTTGGCTTCATACAACTCAAAAGTCAAGTCCAGAGTGGTTTATTGTCAAATGTCAAGCAATATTCTTGCTATTGAGGGCGTACAGCGTAGGTTTACTAGGTTAATTCCCGGAATGGTGGGACTATCATATGTTGAAAGACTGGAGCGGCTAGGCTTGTATACACTGGAATTTAGAAGGATGAGAGAAGATCTTATCGAAACGTATAAGATTATTAAGGGGTTGGACACGTTAGAAGCAGGAAACATGTTCCCAATGTTGGGGGGAGTCCAGAACCAGGGGCCACAGTTTAAGAATAAGGGGTAGGCCATTTAGAACTGAGATGAGAAAAAACTTTTTCAGTCGGAGAGTTGTGAATCTGTGGAATTCTCTGCCTCAGAAGGCAGTGGAGGCCAATTCTCTGAATGCATTCAAGAGAGAGCTAGATAGAGCTCTTAAGGATAGCGGAGTCAGGGGGTATGGGGAGAAGGCAGGAACGGGGTACTGATTGAGAATGATCAGCCATGATCACATTGAATGTCGGTGCTGGCTCGAAGGGCCGAATGGCCTCCTCCTGCACCTATTGTCTATTGTCACATGTCCCAGATAGTACAATGAAGTTCTTACTTGCAGCAGCACAACAGAATAAGGAAACAGAACAAGCACTGTAAACAATATCATAAACGAGAAAAAACGAGTATACACCAATCAGCCAAAACATTATGACCTGAGGAGACAAAACATTATGCCCAGCGGCCTAATATGCTGTTGGTCCTCCGTGTGCAGCCCCATACGCAGCAGGGTGCGATGCACTGTGTATTGGGACACATTCCTCCCGTGACCACCATTAACATTTTCTGTGACTTGTGCCACAGTCGACCTTCTGTCGGTTCGGACCAGACGGGATAGCCTTCGTTGCCCTCGCGCATCGATGAGCCTTGGGCGCCCAACACCCTGTCTGTCTCCGGTTTGTGGTTTGTCCCTCCTCGGACCACTGTCGGTCGGTACTCACCACTGCTGACCGGGAGCACCCCACAAGCCTTGCCGTTTCACAGATGCTCTGACCCAGTCGTCTGGACAGAACAATTTGGCCCTTGTCAAAGTCGCTCAGGTCTTTACTCCTGCCCATTTCTCCTGCATCCAACACATCAACTTCAAGAACTGACTGTTCATTTGCTGCCTAATATATCCCACCCCTTGACAGGTGCCATTGTAACAAGATAATCAGTGTTATTCACTTCGCCTGTCAGTGGTCATAATGTATTGGCTGATCGGTGTAAATGTGTAAGAAGGAACTGCAAGTGCTGGTTTAAACCGAAGGTTGACACAAAATGCTGGAGTGACTCAGTGGGACAGGCAGCATCTCTGGGGAGAAAACATAGGTAAACAGGGCAGCACGGTGGCGCAGCGGTCGTGTTGCTGCCTTGCAGCACCAGACACCCGGGTTTGATCCTGAGTACGGGTGTATGGAGTTTGTACGTTCTCCCCATGACCGAGTGGGTTTTCTCCAGGAGCTCCGGTTTCCTCCCACACTCCAAGGACGTACAGGTTTGTAAGTTATAGTAGGGTCTCGACCCGAAACGTCACCTATTCAATTTCTCCAGAGATGCTGTCTGACCCGTTGAGTTACTCCAGCTTTTTTGTGCCTATCTTCGGTTTAAACGAGCATCTGCAGTTCCTTCCTACATGTTTGTAAGTTAATTGGCTTTGGTAAAAATTGTAAATTATCCCTGTGTGTGTGTGTAGGATAATGGTAGTGTACGGGGTGATCGCTGGTCGGCATGTACTCGGTGGGCCGAAGGGCCTGTTTCTGAGCTGTTTCGCTAAAGTAGAGTACAGGGCCCTGGTGAGACCACATCTGGAGTATTGTGTGCAGTTTTGGTCTCCTAATTTGAGGAAGGACATCCTTGCTATTGAGGCAGTGCAGCGTAGGTTCACCAGATTGATCCCTGGGATGGCGGGACTGTCATATGAGGAAAGATTGAAAAGACTAGGCTTGTATTCACTGGAGTTTAGAAGGATGAGAGGGGAACTTGTAGAAATGTATAAAATTATAAAAGGACTGGACAAGCTAGATGAAGGAAAAATGTTCCCAATGTTGGGGGAGTCCAGAACCAGGGGCCACACAGTCTAAGAATAAAGGGGAGGCCATTTAAAACTGAGGTGAGAAGGAACTTTTTCACCCAGAGAGTTGTGAATTTGTGGAATTCTCTGCCACAGAGGGCAGTGGAGGCCAATTCACTGGATGGATTTAAGACAGAGTTAGATAGAGCTCTAGGGGCTAGCGGAATCAAGGGATATGGGGAGAAGGCAGGCACGGGTTACTGATTGTGGATGATCAGCCATGATCACAGTGAACGGCAGTGCTGGCTCGAATGGACGAATGGCCTCCTCCTGAACCAATTTTCTATGTTTCTAAGTCTAAGGTGATATAGTTTTAAATGGACACAAAACTTTGGAGTAACTATCATCTTGTGTCTATCTTTGGCGTGGAACTAGCATCTGTAGTTCCTTCCGACAAATTTAGTTTTAAATTCGCTATGAAATCTTTTAAAAACTCATCCAAATCCCTATCGACGTACCGTTTATCTCGTTTAATTTCATCCTTCAAAAGGTGGGACCTGGAGCATGAAGTCACGACAAAATTAATTGATCCAGCTGTTTAAAAGGCCAGGTTGTCGGGTGCCAGAAGTTAAATTGACTCATTGTTCAAGTTCATACCATTGCAATTGGCAAAGACTAAATCAATGCATCGCTCATTGCTTTCTATTGTTAAAAAGGAGGTGATCGTTAGTTTAGTTTAGAGATGGAGCAGATAACATAATCAATGACTTGTCCCACCCCGGCCATCCCTTCCTCTCCCCGCTCCCGCCCGGCAGAAGGTACAGAAGCTTGAGAGCGCGCACCACCAGACTCAGGGACAGCTTCTTCCCCTCTGTTATCAGGCTTCTGAACGGCCCTTCCATAAGCTAGGGCACTGTCCGATTCACCTCTACCCCATTGTGGACATTGGACTTTGTCTGTGGAACTGATGCGCTACAACGCTGAGAACTATATTCTGTACTCTGTATCTTCCCCTTTGCTCCAACGATTGTACTTGAGTTTGACTTATACAGTATTATCCAATGCAAAGCAAAGCTTTTTACTTTCCCTGGGTACACACGACAATAATAAACTTAAACCGAATCACCCCGGCCAGTCTCACCCCGGCCACTCCCTCTTCTCCCCTCTCCCATCGGGCAAGAGGTACAGAAGTTTGAAAACGCACACCTCCAGATTCAGGGACAGTTTCTTCCCGGCTGTTATCAGGCAACTGAACCATCCTACCACCAACGAGAGAGCGGTCCTGACCTCCCATCTACCTGATTGAAGACCCCCGGACAATCTTTAATCGGACTTGACCTTGCACTAAATGTTATTTCCATTATCCTGTTTCTGTACACTGTAGACGGCTCGATTGTAATCATGTATTGTCTTTCCGCTGACTGGATATCACGCAACAAAAATGCTTTTCATTGAAGCTCGGTACACGCGACAATAAACTAAATTAAACTAAACTACCCATGTTCTCCAGAGATGCCGCCTGACCCGCTGAGTTACTCCAGCACTCTGTGAAACGACACCTATCCATGTTCTCCACAGATGCTGCCTGACCCGCTGAGTTTCTCCAGCACTCTGTGCCTGTTGGTCTGGGTGCTGATCACTGCACAGAGCTGGGGACATTGCCAATGGATCTAATGATTTGGCAGAACCTCTTGTCTTAAATAAACCTCGAATCAACAGCACTAAATCTTCTGCCTTCAGTCTCAGGACTATTGTTAATTTTTGGCCAGATCACATTACATAATCCACCCCCTCCCCAGGTACCTTTCCCCTGCAACCACAGGAGATGCAACACCTGTCCCTTTACCTCCCCCCTCAACTCCATCCAGGGACACTGACAGTCCTTGCAGGTGAGGCAGAGGTTCACCTGCACCTCCTCCAACCTCGTCTACTGTATCCGCTGTTCCCTATATCAACTCATGTCCATAATTGATATGAGCAGAATTAGGCCATTTGGCCCATCAATCGTGGCTGGTCTATCTCTCCCTCCCAACCCCATTCTCCCGCCTTCTCCCCATAACCCCTGACACGCGCACTGATCGAGAATCTATCTATCTCTGCCTTAAAAATATCCATTGACTTGCCCTCCACTGCCGTCTGTGGCAAAGAATTCCACAGATTCACCACTTTTTGACTAAACAAATTCCTCCTCATCTCCTTCCTAAAGGATCGTCCTTTAACTCTGAGGCTGTGCCCTCTGGTCCTAGACTCTCCCACTAGTGGAAACATCCTCTCCACATCCACTCTATTCAGGTTATGTTTAGTTTAGTTTAGAGGATGGAAACAGGCCCTTCGGCCCACCGAGTCCATGTCGGCAAGTCTGCTTCTGCCCCGATCACTTAAGAACTTATATAAGTCGGCAGAGAAACTGTTTACGTAACATTTAGATATAAACCTAAATATAAACTGAATATCCCCGTGAAATGTCTTTAAACTAAACTAAAATGACAGTGATCCCTTAATGTGTTGTGTTTCCAAATTATGCTCTTGATAGAAACAGAGAAACATAGAAAATAGGTGCAGGAGGAGGCCATTCGGCCCTTTGAGCCAGCACCGCCATTCATTGTGATCATGGCTGATCATCCACAATCAGTAACCCGTGCCTGCCTTCTCCCCATATCCCTTGATTCCACTAGAGCTCTATCTAACTCTCTCTTAAATCCAGTGAATCGGCCTCCACTGCCCTCTGTGGCAGAGAATTCCACAGATTCACAACTCTGGGTGAAAAAAAAATAATTCTCGCCGCAGGACAGGTTTGGAGGGATATGGACCAAACGCAGGCAGGTGGGACACAATGTAGATGGGACATTGTTGGGCGGTGCGGGCAGGTTGGGCCGAAGGGCCTGTTTCCACGCTGTGTGACTCCATGACACTCTCTGTGGGTTTTATTTTGTAAACCAGCATCTGCAGTTCTTTGTGTCTCCACCGTTGTGCGTGTTTGCTGACAACCAAACAGTCTTGAGCCTTGGGGATAAACAGGTCCTTCTCACCTTACAAGCTGTGACTTGTGGAGCCATGAGGATTCATCATGGCCGTCGCCAGCTGTTCACACTTCTGCCAACGATGTGGCAGGGGAGCTGCAACCCTCCTTGCCCAGTGTGTAGACGGGAAGCGGGACATTCCACGGGGACATCCACAAGTTCATAAATTACAGCAGGCAGTGCAGAAAGCCAATGTAATGTTGGCCTTCATAACAAGAGGAGTTGAGTATAGGAGCAAAGAGGTCCTTCTGCAGTTGTACAGGGCCCTAGTGAGACCGCACCTGGAGTACTGTGTGCAGTTTTGGTCTCCAAATTTGAGGAAGGATATTCTTGCTATAGAGGGCGTGCAGCGTAGGTTTACTAGGTTAATTCACAGAATGGTGGGACTGTCATATGTTGAAAGACTGGAGCGACTAGGCTTGTATACACTGGAATTTAGAAGGATGAGAGGAGATCTTATCGAAACGTATAAGATTATTAAGGGGTTGGACACGTTAGAGGCCGGAAACATGTTCCCAATGTTGGGGGAGTCCAGAACCAGGGGCCACAGTTTAAGAATAAGGGGAAGGCCATTTAGAACTGAGATGAGGAAAAACGTTTTCAGTCAGAGAGTTGTAAATCTGTGGAATTCTCTGCCTCAGAAGGCAGTGGAGGCCAATTCTCTGGATGCATTCAAGAGAGAGCTAGATAGAGCTCTTAAGGATAGCGGAGTCAGGGGGTATGGGGAGAAGGCAGGAACGGGGTACTGATTGTGGATGATCAGCCATGATCACAATGAATGGCGGTGCTGGCTCAAAGGGCCAAATGGCCTACTCCAGCACCTATTGTCTATTGTCTATTAGCCCATTCTGCCCATCAAGTCTACTCTACCATTCAATCGTGGCTGGTCTATCTCTCCCTCCAAACCCCATTCTCCTGCCTTCTCCTCAGAACCCCTGACACCCGTACTGATCAAGAGTCTATCTCCCTCTGCCTTAGGGGTTGCCAACTATCTCACTCCCAAATAAGGGACAAAAGGTGACGTCACCGCCCCGCGCCCCACGTGACCTCACCCAGCCAGTGGCCACTGTCCGGGCCTACACTGTCCAGGCCTACACTGACTGGGCCTACACTGTCCGGGCCTACACTGTCCGGGCCTACACTGTCCGGGCCTACACTGTCCGGGCCTATACTCTCCGGGCCTACACTGACTGGGCCTACACTGTCCGGGCCTATACTCTCCGGGCCTACACTGTCCGGGCCTACACTGTCCGGGCCTATACTCTCCGGGCCTACACTGACTGGGCCTACACTGTCCGGGCCTACACTGTCTCCCGGGTCTATAGTGTCTCTCCCTCCTAACCCCATTCTCCTGCCTTCTACCCATAACCCCTGACACCCGTACTAATCAAGAATTAATCTATCTCTGCCTTAAATATATCCATTCAATCGGCCTCCAAGGACTTCTGTGGCAATGAATTCCACAGATTCACCACCTTCTCACTAAAGAAATTCCTCCTCATCTCCTTTCTGAAGGAACGTCCTTTAATTCTGAGGCTGTGCCCTCTGGTCCTAGACTCTCCCACTAGTGGAAACATCCTCTCCACGCCCACTCTATTCAGTTTATGCTTAGTTTAGTTTAGTGATACAGCGCTGAAATAGGCCAATCGGTCCACCGAGTCCGCGTCAACCAGCGATCCCCCGCACACTAACACTATCCTACACACGTCCGAGACAATTTGGGCGGCACGGTGGCGCAGCGGTAGAGTTGCTGCCTTACAGCGAATGCAGCGCCGGAGACTCAGGTTCGATCCCGACTACGGGCGCCGTCTTTACGGAGTTTGTACGTTCTCCCCTTGACCTGCGTGGGTTTTCTCCGAGATTTTCGGTTTCCTCCCACACTCCAAAGACGTACAGGTTTGTAGGTTAATTGGCTGTAAAAATTGTCCCTAGTGTGTGTAGGATGGTGTTAATGTGCGGGGATCGCTGGTCGGAGCGGACCCGGTGGGCCGAAGGGCCTGTTTCCGCGCTGTATCTCTAAATCTAAATTTACAACTGTACCAAGCCAATTGGCTTGCAAACCTGCACGTCTTTGGTGTGTGGGAGGAAACCGGAGCACCTGGAGAAAACCCACGCAGGTCACGGGGAGCACCTACAAACTCCGTACAGACAGCACCCGTGGTCAGGATCGATCCTGGGTCTCTGGCGCTGTGAGGCAGCAACTCTACCGCTGCGCCACAGAGTTATGCATGAACAAGGTGGGCCGAAAGGCCTGTGTCCATGTTGTACAGCTCATTGACTCCGTGATTTGAGAGGCGTAGGGTTTGGTAGCAGAGTTCCCAGAAGGTAATGAACAAACCTCTGCGACAATCATTGGACCTGGGCTTCTAAAGGAAACATTTTGACATTATTAAAATCTTGAAACTATGATGTTTATTTAAGCCAGATGTAGATATTCTGACCTGTCAAAATTAATGTGGAAAAATGAAAAAGGAAAAGAAAACTGGAACTCGATCCAATTTCTTCTGGAGCAAGAATTTTAGTTTAGTTTAGTTTAGAGAGTAAACAGGTCCTTCGGCCCACCGAGTCCGTGCCAACCAGCGATCCCCGCACACTAACACAATCCAACACAAACACACACACACACTAGCGACAATTTACAATTATACCAAGCCAATTAGCCGACAAAACCTGCACTTCTTTGGAGCGTGGGAGAAAACCGAAGATCTCGGAGAAAACCCACGCAGGTCACGGGGAGAACGTACAAACTCTGTACAGACGGCACCCGTAGTCGGGATGGAACCCGGGTCTCTGGCGCTGTGAGGCAGCAACTCTACCGCTGCACGGCTGATGGGCCAAAGGGCCTGTTTCCACATGGAAACTCTCCATCCTCTGTTGAGAATAAGTAGTTCAAGGGTTTATTGCAGAACCCACCTGCTGTGAAAGGTTATTAATAACTCTTTGCTGCAACTTTCCAGAAAGGGTTGTGTGTCAACAGGAGAGTTGAATACTTTGACTGTGGGTTATTTAATCACGCAGCTGCTACTCATTTCCTGCAATTCTGGACAATTTGAAACAGACCGAAATACTGATATTGGGGTGTTGAACTATTGTTTACACAGCACACCCTGGTCTCATTTGTTCCACACACGACATTTAGAGTTTTGGAAGTTTTGGGAGATTTGTACAGAGAGTTGAGAGAGTTTAGGAGTTTTGGAAGGTACAGAGCAACACGGAAAGGTGACAGTCTTGGTTTAGATTAGTTTATTATTGTCACGTGTAACTAGGGTCGCCAACTGTCCCGTATTAGCCGGGATATCCAGCATTTTGGGCTAAATTGGTTTGTCCTGTACGGGACCGCCCTTGTCCTGTATTAGGCCCGGGGGGGCGCTGTAGGCCCGGACACTGTAGGCCCGGACACTGTAGGCCCGGACACTGTAGGCCCGGACACTGTAGGCCCGGACACTGTAGGCCCGGACACTTTAGCCCCGGACACTGTAGGACCTGACACTGTAGGCCCTGACACTGTAGGCCCTGACACTGTAGGCCCTGACACTGTAGGCCCTGACACTGTAGGCCCGGACACTATAGGCCCGGACACTGTAGGCCCGGACACTGTAGGCCCGGACACTTTAGCCCCGGACACTGTAGGACCTGAAACTGTAGGCCCTGACACTGTAGGCCCTGACACTGTAGGCCCGGACACTGTAGGCCCGGACACTGTAGGCCCGGACACTTTAGCCCCGGACACTGTAGGCCCGGACACTGTAGGCCCGGACACTTTAGCCCCGGACACTGTAGGCCCGGACACTGTAGGCCTGGACACTGTAGGCCCGGACACTGTAGGCCCTGACACTGTAGGCCCGGACACTGTAGACCCGGACACTGTAGGCCCGGACACTGTAGGCCCGGAAACTGTAGGCCCCCCCTCATATGGGGGCGAATTTTAACGCAAGGCACCTGTGCAGGTGTCTGTACAAAGTTTGTACGTTCTCCCCGTGACCTGCGTGGGATTTCTCCGGGTGCTCCGGTTTCCTCCCACATCCCAAAGTGGTGGGATTTTGCTTGGCCCTGAAGCATCTGCTCGGCATGGAATTACAGCTCGGAAACAGGCCCTATTTTTGTGTTTAGGTTAATTGCCCTCTGCACATTGCCCACCCCCCCCCAGTGTGCAGGGAGCAGATGGTAACTTGTCCCACAAGCCTTGACAGATGGTGAAATAATCACTTAGAGTACACAGCCAGTCCGTACACACAGTGGTGTACGTATACACCAGCACGCAGACACGACGTGGGCGGCACGGTGGCGCAGCGGTAGAGTTGCTGCCTCACAGCGCCAGAGACCCGTGTTCCATCCTGACTACGTGTGCTGTCTGTACGGAGTTTGCACGCTCTCCCCGTGTGACCGAGTGCTCCGGTTTCTCCGGGTGCTCCGGTTTCCATCTCTCATCACATAGACGTGCGGGTTTGTTGGGCAATTGGGCCTCCGTAAATTGTTCCTTGTGTGCAGGGAGTGGGTGAGAAAATGGGCTAACATCGAACTAGTGTGAACAGGTCGGGTGGACTGAGGGCCTATTTCCATGCTGTTTCAATCAGTCAATCTGCTTTCTCTCTCTCTCTCTCTCTCTCTCTCTCACTCTGTGGATTGGGAGGTTTAGTTTTAGAGATGCAGCGCAGAGAAAGGCCCTTCGGCCCACTGGGTCCGCGCCGACCAGCGATCCCCGCACACTAATACTGTCCTACACTAGGGACAATTTTTACATTCATATCAAGACTATTAACCTACAAACCTGCACGTCTTTGGAGTGCGGGAGGAAACCAAAGATCTCGGAGAAAATCCACGCAGGTCACGGGAAGAACGGCACGGTAGCGCAGCGGTAGAGTTGCTGCTTTACAGCGAATGCAGCGCCGGAGACACAGGTTCGATCCTGACTACGGGTGCTGCACTGTAAGGAGTTTGTACGTTCTCCCCGTGACCTGCGTGGGTTTTCTCCGAGATCTTCGGTTTCCTCCCACACTCCAAAGACGTACAGGTATGTAGGTTAATTGGCTGGGTAAATGTAAAAATTGTCCCTAGTGGGTGTAGGATAGTGTTAATGTACGGGGATCACTGGGCGGCACGGACTTGGAGGGCCGAAAAGGCCTGTTTCCGGCTGTAGATATATGATATGATATGATATGATAACGTACAAACTCCATATAGACAGCGCCCGTAGTCGGGATGGGACTACTTTATGATTTTATACATCTCTATAAGATCCCCTCTCATCCTTCTAAACTCCAGTGAATACGATCCTAGTCTTTCCGATCTTTCCTCATACGACTGTCCCGGGTATTAACCTGGTGAACCTACGCTGCAGGCCCTCAATAGCAAGGACGTCCTTCCTCAAATTTGGAGACCAAAACTGCACATAAGACTCCAGGCGCAGTCTCACCAGGGCCCTGTACAACTGCAGAAGGACCTCTTTGCTCCTATACTCAAATCCTCTCGTTATGAGGGAACAATGAGCAGATAGATGTGTGATCGGGGTAATGTTTCCCACACACAGCACATGTCCACGATGCACGTTTTAAACAAACGGGGATTTCCCTTCTCCCCACTGAGCCTCGCTGTGCTGTTCTGCCGAGGAACGCCGATTAATGAAAATGAATTGCACTTTTCGACTGAACTAAACGGCTGGTAAATGAGATGTTTAGAGATGGATCATAACTCCCTATTTTAAACGCGCAGCAGATGGACAGGAATCTCTGGTGCCATATGTGCGTGCAATTGGCCGTTGGCGCTCCAAGAGGAACGAAACGCATGGCGTATTCTCTGCCGCTGTTCCTCTCCTTTGTCAGGGCGTGTTGAACCTCCGTCAGCCGACAAATGACAGCCTTTTATCCTCCAGGAAACAGATGTTTGCGCCAAATGTGGCAACGAAATGGTGTCTCAGCTGGAATGGTGCCGTTTAGAACTAAGCACTGCCTGAAGAAGGGTCTCGACCCGAAACGTCACCCATTCCTTCTCTCCACAGATGCTGCCTGACCCGCTGAGTTACGCCAGCACTCTGTGAAACGTCACCTATCCATGTTCTCTACAGATGCTGCCTGACCCGCTGAGTTACTCCAGCACTCTGTGAAACGTCACCTATCCATGTTCCCCTGAACATTTACAGCTTTTACTGAGGCCAAGTAACCTACTAAGCTGCACGTCTTTGGAGTTCGGGAGGAAACCGGAGCACCCAGAGAAAACCCATGCAGGTCACGGGGAGAACGTACAAAATCCGTACAGGCAGCGCCCGCGGTCGGGATGAAACCCGGGTCTCCGGCGCTGTGAGGCAGCAACTCTACCGCTGCGCTACCGTGACCGCTCAGGTTTATGGGCTAGTTATGCAACATTGGAGAATTCATTGTATCTGCCGCTGGGGTGTAAGCTGCCCAGAGGGAATATGAGGTGCTGTCCCTCCAGATTACACCTGGCTTCACTCTGGCAAAGGAGGAGGCCCAGGACAGAAAGGTCAGATTGGGAATGGGAAGTGGAATTCACAAGTTCTCGAAGCAGAATTAGGCCATTCGGCCCATCGAGTCTACTCCGCCATTCAATCGTGGCTGATCTATCTCTCCCTCTCAACCCCATTCTCCTGCCTTCTCCCCATAACCCCTGACACCCGCACTAATCAAGAATCTATCTGTCTCTTAAGGATAGTGGAGTCAGGGGGTATGGGGAGAAGGCAGGAACGGGGTACTGATTGAGAACGATCAGCCATGATCACATTGAATGGCTGTGCTGGCTCGAAGGGCCGAATGGCCTCCTCCTGCACCTATTGTCTATTGTCTCCGCTTTAAAAATATCCACTGACTTCCACAGCCGAATGGCCTCCACAGCCGTCTGTGGCAATGAATTCCACAGATTACCGCCCTCTGGCTGATGAAATTCCTCCTCATCTCCTTCCTAAAAGTATGTCCTTTTATTCTGAGGCTGTGCCCTCTGGTCCTAGACTCTCCCACTAGAGTTTAAATGGTTAGCAATTGGTGTGTGTGTGTGGACATACCATCATCTTTAACTGGGCCCTTCTGAGTTCAGTGCTACATACCTCTGCCATCACAAAATGATTGTGTCTGTCTGATTTAATAGGCGTAGAATCCTCTTGATTTGCAGCATGCTTAGAATTAATGGATAAACAGAGAGCCGGTGAAAAGATAGTTGGTGGTTCTGTCAGAGAATATGTTCCTTCACTTGGAGAAGAGTTTAAACTACCATGGCTTCTGCAGAAGGTTATGGAAATGGCAGCTTGTAACACTAATGACGTAATTCCAAACAGAGTATGCCTTTTCCAGACTGACACAGAGTGCTGGAGTAACTCAGCGGGTCAGGCAGCATCTGTGGAGAACATGGACAGGTGACGTTTCACAGAGTGCTGGAGTAACTCAGCGGGTCAGGCAGCATCTCTTAATCTCCTCTAAACATTAGGTCACCTATCCATGTTCTCCAGAGATGCTGCCTGACCCGCTGAGTTACTCCAGCACTCTGTGAAACGTCACCTATCCATGTTCTCCAGAGATGCTGCCTGACCCGCTGAGTTACTCCAGCACTCTGTGTCTGCCTTCCATTGTCGTGTATCTGTACACTGTGGACGGCTCGATTGTAATCATGTATTGTCTTTCCGCTGACTGGTTAGCACGCAACACAAAAGCTTTTCACTGTACCTCGGTACACGTGACAATAAACATAGACATAGAAAACATAGAAAATAGGTCCAGGATGAGGCCATTCGGCCCTTCGAGCCTGCACCGCCATTCAATATGACCATGGCTGATCATCCAGCTCAGTATCCCGTACCTGCCTTCTCTCCATACCCCCTGATCCCTTTAGCCACAAGGGCCACATCTAACTCCCTCTTAAATATAGCCAATGAACTGGCCTCAACTACCTTCTGTGGCAGAGAATTCCACAGACTCACCACTCTGTGTGAAGAAATGTTTTCTCATCTCGGTCCTAAAAGACTTCCCCCTTATCCTTAAACCTTAAATGGGTAATTAAGGATATCGGAGTGAGGGGGTATGGGGAGAAGGCAGGAATGGGGTACTGATTGAGAGTGATCAGCCATGATCGCATTGAATGGCGGTGCTGGCTCGAAGGGCTGAATGGCCTACTCCTGCACCTATTGTCTATTGTCTATAACTGTGACCCCCTGGTTCTGGACTTCCCCAACATCGGGAACAATCTTCCCGCATCTAGCCTCTCCAACCCCTTAAGAATTTTATATGTTTCTATAAGATCCCCCCTCAGTCTTCTAAATTCCAGCGAGTATAAGCCTAGTCTATCCAGTCTGAAGTGAAGCTTTACCTCTGCACCACCTAAGACTCTAACTCTTTGACATCTTCTCTTTCCCCTTCACTGAGCAACTGGGAAACAAAGGGACAAAGCCCCACACTGTTCGCCCCCCACACTTTTGGCTGAAGGCACCGCTGCCTGCTATGCTGCAAACTTGCTTCTAAAAGCGAATTAAAGTTTAGCAGCAGGTGGTAAGTACGCCTTCTAATACCTACACTTTCATGGAACACAGAAGTTAATTTAGATATGAAACGCCAGCAAGTATCTCTCCTGTTCAGACCCACATTTATTGTGGTGAAACTGAAACTGTTTTCCATTTCAAACACATTCCCTGGCACAGATCAAGCAAGCTTCTGCTGTGTTACTGCACGAAACTGTGGCTCCACACAAACAAGATTAATATTGTCGCAGTGTGCAGGAGAAGTTTTGGACTTTTTAGCTGGGATCTGCAATAAAGTTGTCGGAAAAGATGTCTGCATGGAGTTTGTACGTTCTCCCCGTGACCTGCGTGGGTTTTATCGTTTGTACGTTCTCCCCGTGACCTGCGTGGGTTTTATCCGAGATCTTCGGTTTCCTCCCACACTCCAAAGACGTGCAGGTTTGTAGGTTAATTGGCTTGGTGTAAATGTAAAAATTGTCCCTAGCGGGTGTAGGATAGTGTTAGTGTGCGGGGATCACTGGTCGCCGCGGACAATAGACAATAGACAATAGACAATAGACAATAGGTGCAGGAGGAGGCCATTCGGCTCTTTGAGCCAGCACCGCCATTCAATGTGATCATGGCTGATCATTCTCAATCAGACCCGGTGGGCCGAAAGGGCCTGTTTCCACGCTGTATCTCTAAACTAAACTCAATTGGTTATGGCCCTTGAGGTACTCATTCAGTTCTATGGATGTAGACTTTCGAGATACAACGTTGAAACAACCCTTTTAACCCAAGTCCGCGCCGAACAGCAATCGCCCAGATCAATAACACTACCCGACACACACTCGGGACAATTTACAATCTGACCGAATGAACCGACAATCCTGCACGTCTTTGGAGTGTGGGAGGAAACCGGAGCACCCGGAGAAAACCCACGCAGGGCAAGGGGAGAACGGACAAACTCCGGGATCGAAGTTTGCGGGGATCGCAGGTTGGTGCAGGCTCAGTGGACCAAAGGACCTGTTTCCGCACTGTGTCTCTAATCTAAACTAAACATTCAGAAGGCCAGGAAACAAGGCAAGGTCGGCCACCACGTCTGACTTTAATACCGCTGTCTGCTCGGAAGCTTTCTGTTCTCGCTGGGAATCGCCTTCAGTGACTTGGGCAACCTTGAAGTTGTCTCCAATCATCTGCTAAATAGTCAATTATTGGACTTTAAAATTTCAAAACATGTCAATACTCCTTTCACATAATGGACCAACACTTTTTCCCCATATCCCTTGATTCTGTTAGACCTAAGAGCTAAATCTAACTCTCTCTTGAAAACATCTAGGAATTGGCCTCCACTGCCTTGTGTGGCAGAGATTTCCACAGATTCACAACTCTCTGGGTGAAAACGTTTTTCCTCATTTCAGTTCTAAATGGCCAACCCCTTATTCTTAAACTGTGGCCCCTGGTTCTGGATTCCCCCAACATCGGGAACATGTTTCCTGGCTCTAACGTGTCCAACTCCTTAAGAATGTCATATGTTTCTATAAGATCCCCTCTCATCCTTCTAAATTCCAGTGAATACAAGCCCAGTCGCTCCATTCCTTCATCATACGTCAGTCCCGCCATCCCGGGAATTAACCTGGTGAACCTACGCTGCACTCCCACAATAGCAAGAATGTCCTTCCTCAAAACAAGAGACCAAAACTGCACACAGTACTCCAGGTGTGGTCTCACCAGGGCCCTGTACAACTGCGGTAGGACTTCTTTGCTCCTAAACTCAAATTGAAACATTTTTTATGTCTGGGTTTTGCAAGTGTTACAAGATGACTGGAATCAGTCTCGGCAGCACTAGGTGCATACGGGGAATAAAATCTTTGTCAGGATAATGTCAGCATAATTTATACAGATGTGAAAGCAAACAGATTTTGACAATCAGGTTTCCATATACAAAGATAGTGCAAGCTGATGGTGTGGTTGCAATGTGTCACTGGTACTTGGAACTACTGCAGTTGTACAGGACCTTTGTAGAGTAAAACTTATCATATTGTGGTCACTGCCTCCTAATGGCTCTTTTACCTCGAGTCCCCTTATCAGATCAGGTTCATTACACAACACTAAATCCAGAATTGCCTTCTCCCTGGTGGGCTCCAGTACAAGCTGCTCTAAGAATCCATCTCGGAGACACTCCACAAACTCTCTTTCCTAGGGTCGATTACCAACCTGATTTTCCCAGTCTACCTGCATGTTGAAATCTCCCATGACCACCGTAGCATTACATTTGCGACATGCCAATTTTAGCTCCTCATTCAACTTGCACCCTACGTCGAGGCTACTGTTTGGGGGCCTGTAGATCACAAAGAATGGCGGTGCTGGCTCGAAGGGCCGAATGGCCTCTTCATGCACCTGTTTTCTATGTTTTCTATGTTTGTATGTTGCTCCATAATTTAGAAACAGAAAACATAGGTTAATTGTAGGTTAATTGTAGGTTAATTGACTGGGTAAATGTAAAAATTGTCCCTAGTGTCTATAGGATAGTGTTAGTGTGCGGGAATCACTGGGCGGTGTGGACTTGGTGGGCCGAAAAGGCCTGTTTCCACGCTGTATCTGAAATATGAAAAATAAAATAAATATAATAGACGATAGGTGCAGGAGGAGGCCATTTGGCCCTTCGAGCCAGCACTACCATTCATTGTGATCATGGCTGATCATCCACAATCAGTAACCTGTGCCTGCCTTCTCCCCATATCCCTTGATTCCGCTAGCCCCTGGAGCTCTATCTAACTCTCTTTAAACTCTAGTTTGGCTTTAGTTTCCTTTCTAAATAAAGTTATGGTTTTTCTTTTGAATAAATCGGCCGACAGCTCTCTGCTTCAAAGCGTGCCAGAGGCAATCAAGGTATGAAAGATTTACTGTTCATGCCATTTTGTTTTTTCAGTTTTAGTTTTTTTAGTTTTAGAGATCCAGCGTGGAAAGAGGCCCTTCGGCCCACCGAGTCCGCGCCGACCAGCGATCACCTCATAACACCAGGTCTATGCGGAACACAAAGGACAAATTACAGAAGCCTATTAACCCACAAACCTGCACGAGTTCGGAGTCATCGAGCCATACAGTGTGGAAACAGGCCCTTCGGCCCAACTTGCCCACACCGACCTACATGCCCCATCTACACTAGTCCCACCTGCCTGCGCTTGGTCCATACCCCTCCAAACCTGTCCTATCCAGGTACCTGTCTAACGTTTTGATAGTCCCAGTGTCAACTACCTCCTCCGGCAGCTCGTTCCATACACCCACCACCCTTTGCGTGTAATAAAGATACCCCTCAGGTTCCTATTAAGGTCACAAGGAATAGGAGTAGGGTTAGGCCATTCGGCCCATCAAGTCTACTCCGCTATTCAACCATGGCTGATCTATCTTTCCCTCCTAACCCAAATTCACAACTCTCTGTGTGAAAAAGTTTTTTTTCTCACCTCAGTTTTAAATGGCCTCCCCTTTATTCTTAGACTGTGTGGCCCCTGGTTCTGGACTCCCCCAACATTGGGAACATTTTTCTTGCGTCTATATCGGAAACAATATAACGGGAATAGTTGAGGGAGGTGCCATCAATTAAGAAACATTTAGTTAGAAACATAGAAACATAGAAAATAGGTGCAGGAGGAGGCCGTTCGGCCCTTCGAGCCAGCACCGCCATTCATTGTGATCATGGCTGATCATCCACAATCAGTAACCCGTGCCTGCCTTCTCCCCATATCTCTTGATTCCGCTAGCTCCATCTAACTCTCTTTTAAATTCATCCAGTGAATCGGCCTCCACTGCCCTCTGTGGCAGAGAATTCCACAAATTCACAACACTCTGGGTGAAAAAGTTTCTTCTCACCTCAGTTTTAAATGGCCTCCCCTTTATTCTTAGACTGTGTGGCCCCTGGTTCTGGACTCCCCCAACATTGGGAACGTTTTTCCTGCGTCTAGCTTGTCCAGTCCTTTTATAATTGTACACGTCTCTGTAAGATCCCCTCTCATCCTTCTAAACTCCAGTGAGCACAAGAGTTTTCTGCGCCTTTGTACACGTGACAATGATCAACCTCAACCTGAGCCAGATTGCTTACTCTCATAATCTCATCAGTCAATATATCGAAAACAAACATCACACACATTGCGGGAACTGCAGAAAACATTCTGTTGTGAAATGTTTAAAGAACAGATGTGGCCTGCCGATACAGATGTTGCCTGCCACGCTGAGATTCTTTAGCGTTTTTTTCTTTCCCCTCACATCTCCAATATTTTTTAGCTTCATCTGATTTAAACTTGGCTGCAAAATCAATTTTAGACAATAGACAACAGGTGCAGGAGGAGGCCATTCGGCCCTTCGAGCCAGCACCGCCATTCAATGTGATCATGGCTGATCATTCTCAATCAGTACCCCGTTCCTGCCTTCTACCCATACCCCCTGACTCCACTATCCTTAAGAGCTCTATCTAGCTCTCTCTTGAATGCATTCAGAGAATTGGCCTCCACTGCCTTCTGAGGCAGAGAATTCCACAGATTCACAACTCTCTGACTGAATAAGGTTTTTCCTCATCTCCGTTCTAAATGGCCAACCCCTTATTCTTAAACTGTGGCCCCTGGTTCTGGACTCCCCCAACATTGGGAACATGTTTCTTGCCTCTATCGTGTCCAACCCCTTAATAATCTTATACGTTTTGATAAGATCCCCTCTCATCCTTCTAAATTCCAGCCTAGTCGCTCCAGTCTTTCAACATACGACAGTCCCGCCATTCCGGGAATTAACCTAGTAAACCTACGCTGCACGCCCTCAATAGCAACTTCGGTTGTCGTGGGTTGCCGCCTGTGTGGGCGTGGGTTGTCGTAGGTGCGGTCGTAGCTGGACGTCCTAAGTCGCGACGATTGGGTCGCCGGTTGTCGGTCACTTGCCGTGGCTTCACGTCGACCAGACGGTGGGTTGTTGTGGCTTGTCGTAGACATTGTCGTGGGAGGGGTCCAGTCGCCGGGTTTTCAGCGGTCTGCTACGACTGTGACAGTCGCCGGCAGTCGCCTAAAAAATCGCCTCAGAGGGACAGGCCATGAACAACAAGGGGCAATTTTTCCAATGTTTACCGAAGCAAATTGCCCGACAAACCTGTACGTCTAGGATGATTTGTGGGAGAAAACCCACGCGGTCACGGGTAAGGCAGCAACTCTACCGCTGTGCCACCTAAATGTGCTGCCCAGTTCTGCACTGAAGATAGACACAGAGTGCTGGAGTAACTCAGCGGGTCAGGCAGCATCTGTGGAGAACATGGATAGGTGACGTTTCACAGAGTGCTGGAGTAACTCAGCGGGTCAGGCAGCATCTGTGGAGAACATGGATAGGTGATGTTTCACAGAGTGCTGGAGTAACTCAGCAGGTCAGGCAGCATCGTGCGTCTATTCAATAGAGATAACAAGTTTCACTCGAAGCCAGGGATTAACAGTATTTTATTTGTCGAGAGAAGTAATCTATTTTCTGATGATTTCACACTGAGAATTGTTCTCTTCAGACCCACAGGGACTGGTGGTTTGCAAGCCGTCTCTTTGTGATTATTAAATCCTTGCCTCTCGACTGAAAGCGGGGTTGTCATAGAATCAACAGCGTGGAAACAGATGTGGAAACTTGCCCACACCAACAATAGACAATAGACAATATGTGCAGGAGGAGGCCATTCGACCCTTCGAGCCAGCACCGCCATTCAATGTGATCATGGCTGATCATTCTCAATCAGTACCCCGTTCCTGCCTTCTCCCCATACCCCCTGACTCCGCTATCCTTAAGAGCTCTATCCAGCTCTCTCTCGAATGCATTCAGAGAATTGGCCTCCACTGCCTTCTGAGGCAGAGAATTCCACAGATTCACAACTCTCTGACTGAAAAAGTTTTTCCTAATCTCAGTTCTAAATGGCCTACCCCTTATTCTTAAACTGTGGCCCTTGGTTCTGGACTTCCCCAACATTGGGAACATGTTTCCTGCCTCGAACGTGTCCAACCCCTTAATAATCTTATACGTTTCGATAAGATCTCCTCTCATCCTTCTAAATTCCAGTGTATACAAGCCTAGTCGCTCCAGTCTTTCAACATATGATAGTCCCGCCATTCCGGGATTTAACCTAGTAAACCTACGCTGCACGCCAACATGCCCCATCTAACTGGTCCCACCTGCCCGCGTTTGGTCCATATCCCTCCAAACCGTCCTTGCTATTGAGGCAGTGCAGCGTAGGTTCACCGGGTTAATCGCACGGGATGGCGGGACTTTCATACGAGGAAAGATTGGAAAGACTGGGCTTGTATTCACTGGAGTTTAGAAGGATGAGAGGGGATCTTATAGAGACGTATAAAATCATAAAAGGACTGGACAAGCTAGATGCAGGAAAAATGTTCCCAATGTTGGGGGAGTCCAGAACCAGGGGCCACACAGTCTAAGAATAAAGGGGGGGCCATTTAAAACTGAGGTGAGAGGGAACTGTTTCACCCGGAGAGTTGTGAATTTGTGGAATTCTCTGCCACAGAGGGCAGTGGAGGCCAATTCACTGGATGGATTTAAAAGAGAGTTAGATAGAGCTCTAGGGGCTAGTGGAATCAAGGGATATGGGGAGAAGGCAGGCACGGGTTACTGATTGTGGATGATCAGCCATGATCACAATGAATGGCGGTGCTGGCTCGAAGGGCCGAACCTATTTTGTATGTTTCTAAGCAAATGTTACTTAATTGATAGTAGCTCTCTCAACTACTGCCTCTGGCAGTTCATTCCATACACCCACCAATCTTTGTATAAAAAGGTCACCCCTCAGGTTCCTATTAAATCTTTCCCTCCCCCCTCACCTTAAACCCATGTCCTCTGGTCCTCGATTCCCCTACTCTGGGCAACAGACTCTGTGCGTCTACCCGATCTATTCCTCTCATGATTTTGTACACCTCTGTAAGATCACCCCTCATCCTCCTGCGCTCCATGGAATAGAGACCCAGCCTGCTCAACCTCTCCCTGTAGCTCACACCCTCGAGTCCTGGCAACATCTTCCCAGTTCCCTGTACCCTTTCCAGCTTGGCGATGATCCCTGGAGCTCAGAGTCTTGGCCGAGAGAGGAAGGAGGAGACTACGCTGGCCAGGAACAGGTTTGTAAATGCCAACAACATGCAAAGAACATTGTGCCAGTGCCAATATTTTCCTTGGAGCCCAGGAGGCTGAGGGGAGATCTTGAAAAGGTGTATAAAATCATGAGGTTTAGTTTAGTTTAGGTTAGTTTCGTTTAGTTTAGAGATACAGCGCGGAAACAGGCCCTTCGGCCCACCGGGTCCGCGCCGACCAGCGATCCCCGCACACTAACACTATCCTACACACACTAGGGACAATTTTTACATTTACCAAGCCAATTAACCTACAAACCTGCACGTCTTTGAAGTGTGGGAGGAAACCGAAGATCTCGGAGAAAACCCACGCAGGTCACGGGCAGAACGTACAAACTCCGTACAGACGGCGCCCGTAGTCGGGATGGAACCCGGGTCTCCGGCGCTGTGAGGCAGCAACTCTACCACCATGGAATAAATGGGGCACTCCTGTTTGCTCCCTCTTCCCACACGAGTGTGCGGGTTTGTGGGTTAATCGGCCCTCTGTGGGTAAATTGCCCCTGGAGCGTTGGGAGTGGATAGGAAAGTGGGGATAACATAGAACTTGTGCGTGAACGGGTGATCGATGGTTGGCGTGGACTCGGTGGGCTGAAGGGGCTTGAATCTTTCAACAATAGCGCGACAATTCTAGGCCCACCTCACTCACCGTCGTCCCTTTGGTGCTAATGGAAGAAGTTTCATTGAAATCGGTGTTATGTTTTATGTTTTTATATTATATAAGTTATTCACATTTTAAAGTGTAAATCTATCTCCTAGGGAGGGAGGGAGGGATGGGGGGGGGGGAGGGGGAGGGAGGGGGTGAGGAGGAGGGAAGGGAGGAATAGGGAGTATAAGAGGGATTAAGGAGGATGGAGTGGGGGGAGAGGAAGGGAAGGGGAGGGGAAGAGGGAGGAGGGGAAGAGGAGGGAAGGGATGGGGGGGATAAAGGGGATTGAGGAGGATGGAGTGGGGGGGGAGGGGAAGGGGAGAGGGGAAGGGAGGGGGAGGAGGAGGGAGGAGGGGAGGGGGAGGGAGGGGAAGGAGGGAGGGAGGGGGGGTGTGAGGAGGAGGGAGGGAAGGGATGATAAGGGATTAAGGAGGATGGAGTGGGGGGAGGGGAAGAGGGGAGGGGTGGGTAGGGAGGGAAGGGAGAGGGGTTGGAGGGAGGGGGAGGGAAGGGAGGGGGGAGGGGGGATAAGGGGGATTAAGGAGGATGGAGTGGGGGAGGGGAAGGGGGAGGGAAGGGAGGGGGAGGGGGGATAAGGGGGATTGAGGATGGAGTGGGGGAGGGGGGAAGGTAGGGAGGGGGGTGGGGGAGAGGGGAGGGGGGAGGAGAGGATGTTGCACCAATCCAGGAAGGGTTTGGGCCCAACGGTTCCACTTGGTCTATTTATTATAGAGGGGTTAGTGCTGCACTTAACTAGATAGATATTTTAGATGGCCAAGCCAAGCCAATCCCTTGCCCATCTGAATCCAAATGGTATTTCAGGAATGCAGTAGCATTATTTTTCCATCTGTTACAGTCACTGCCTTGAAAAATACAACTGCAAACTCTGGGGAACATCATTTATCATTGAAGCATTCCTACCCCGAAGTACTCTTAGCGGCACGGTGGCGCAACGGTAGAGTTGCTGCCTCACAGCGTCGGAGACCCGGGTTCCATCCCGACTACGGGCGCCGTCTGTATGGAGTTTGTACGTTCTCCCCGTGACCTGCGTGGGTTTTCTCCGGGCGCTCCGGTTTCCTCCCACACTCCAAAGACGTGCAGGTTTGTAGGTTAATCGGCTTTGGTATAAATGCAAATTGTCCCCAGTGTGTGTCGGGTAGTGTTAGTGTGCGGGGATCGCTGGTCGGCGCGGACTCGACGGGCCGAAGGGCCTGTTTTCGCGCTGTATCTCTAAACTAAACTATACTAAACTACGTCGCTCCGACGGAGCTAAGACAGACAGCAGGCTGACACAGATCCTTCATATGTTCATACGTTCTAGGAGCAGAATTAGGTCATTCAGCCCATCAAGTCTTTTTTTTTTAATTTTTTTTTTTTAATATTTTATTTTTGAAAAGCATATGTACAAATCGAAATAAGAAAAAACACATTTGTTACAAAGTTCTTACATAGCTTCAATTTTTAAATTTTTGAAGAGAGAAAGTAAAAATAAAAATATAAAACTATCAACTTGGGGAGAGAGAGTAAGAGGGTTAAAAAAAAAAAGGATCTAACAATAAAAATTAACGGGAGTAGATCCGGGAGACAAAAACCACAGCTGTACATCCAACCCCCAACGCAAGTTTCAACTTTTTATTTAAATTTTTTTATTTTAGTCCTGTGCCAAACCCATTTACTTTTCTAAAAATTCAATAAATGGAGACCATATTTTTAAAAATAACTCAGGTTTGTCGATTAAGGCAAACCTTATTTTTTCCAAATGCAGGGTCTCTGTCATTTCCATAGTCCACATTTTAATTGTGGGGGTTATTGTTTTTTTCCAAAATTTAAGTATTAGTTTTTTCGCAGTTATTAGACTGTAATCAAGAAAATGTACCTGACTTACTGTAAAATTTGTAGTATGTTCTGATAATCCTAATATGATTAATTTTGGGTCCATATCTAATTTTTTATTAATAACTTTAGAAACTATTTTAAAAATCTCCAACCAGAAGTTTTGCATTTTTATACAAGTTACGAAAATATGAGTTAAATTAGCTTCTTGAAATAGACATTTATCACACATAGGAGAGATACTAGGAAAAATCCTATTTAATTTCGTCTTCGAATAATGTAATCTATGTATTATTTTAAATTGTATTAAGGAATGTCTAGTATTCAATGAACATTGATGTATATGTTGTAAACTTTCATCCCATATATCTTGCATTATAAATTGATTCAATTCGTCCTCCCATGCTCGTCTATAAGATTCTGATGACGGAATGTCAATGTCAAGGAGCATATTGTAAATAAAAGATATTAATTTATTTGAGTTATAATGTCGATTCAGGCATACATCAAGTGTTTCTGGACCTCTAAACTTATATTCTTGCATGTGTGATTTTACATAATCTCTAAGTTGTAAATATCTAAGTCTATCCAATCATTCGATCATACACTGCAAGGGCCAGGAAGCGAGCGGGCAAGATCATCTCTGACCCCTCTCACCCTGGCCACAAACTCTTCGAAGCACTTCCCTCTGGAAGATGACTCTGGACTGTCAAAGCAGCCACAGCCGGACATAAAAACAGCTTCTCTCCACGAGTGGTAGCTCTACTCAACAACCAAAAGTCTGTCATCCCACACTCCAAAGGCGTGCAGGTTTGTAGGTTAATTAGCTTCTGTAAATTGTAAATTATCCCCAGTGTGTGTAGGATAGTACTAGTTAGTGTACAGGCTGATTGCTGGTCGGAACGGACTAGATGGGCCAAATGGATTGATTCCGTGCTGTATCAACTAAACTAAGACCTGCTGTGTAGGAAGAAACTACAGAAGGTGGTTTAACCCGAAGATAGACTCAAAAAGATCGAGTAACTCAGTGGGTCAGGCAGCATCTCAGGAGAGAGGGACAAGGCAACGTTTCCAGTTGACACCCTTCTTCAGATTAACTGTGTTGTCCAAGTAAGGGGTTGCCAACTTCCTCACTCCCAAATAAGGGACAAAGGGTGACGTCACCGCCCCACGCCCCACATGACCTCACCCAGCCAGCGGCCACGTGCTCCCGCTCCACCAATGGCGGCCGCCTGGGCCGGGAGGCGCGTCGCTACGCAACCTCCGCCTGTCGAACGCACTCGGCCCCGTTCCCCGAACACACTCCGTTAGCCAACAGTCCGGGCCTACAGTGTCCGGGCCTACAGTGTCCAGGCCTACAGCGGCCCCCGGGCCTACAGTGTCCGGGCCTACAGTGTCCGGGCCTACAGTGTCCGGGCCTACAGTGTCCGGGCCTACAGTGTCCGGGCCTACAGTGTCCGGGCCTACAGTGTCCGGGCCTACAGTGTCCGGGCCTACAGTGTCCGGTCCTACAGTGTCCGGGCCTACACTGTCCGGGCCTACACTGTCCGGGCCTACACTGTCCGGGCCTACAGTGTCCGGGCCTACAGTGTCCGGGCCTACAGTGTCCGGGCCTACAGTGTCCGGGCCTACAGTGTCCGGGCCTACAGTGTCCGGGCCTACAGTGTCCGGGCCTACAGTGTCCGGGCCTACAGCGTGTGGGCCTACAGCGTCCGGGCCTACAGTGTCCGGGCCTACAGCGTGTGGGCCTACAGTGTCCGGGCCTACAGTGTCCGGCCTACAGTGTCCGGGCCTACAGTGTCCGGGCCTACAGTGTCCGGGCCTACAGCGTGTGGGCCTAATACGGGACAAGGGCTGTCAGTTGGAAACCCTAGTTGTCCAAGTGATTAGTTCAACATCTGTCAAGGCTTGTGGGAGGAGTGAATAGTTGGAGAATGTTCCGGAGGGTTCTTTGGGACTGATTGCAGCAGAAAGTTCTGCATCCTGCAGCAACAAGAGGAGAAGGTTCAAGAAAAAAGTAAACCTCAAAAAAAAGATAAAGTTGGAAAAACAATATTTGCTTTGGCTTATGGATTATGTGTTGTCAGGGAGACTGCGAAGGAAGTTATTTTTAGACTGAATCTTTATCTTTTATTCCTCCCTCATATTCTGTACAACGCTCTTGAGTTCATCCTTGATTGCTTCGTTTAGTTTAGTTTAGAGATACAGCGCGGAATCAGGCCCTTCGGCCCACCGGGTCCGCGCCGACCAGCGATCCCCGCACACTAACACTATCCTACACACCCACTAGGGACAATTGACCAATTTTACCAATGCCAATTAGTTCACAAACCTGCACTTCTTTCGAATGTGGAAAGAAACCGGAGCACCCGGAGAAAACCCAGGCAGGTCACGGGGAGAACGTACAAACTCCATACAGACAGCACCCATAGTCGGATCGGAACCCGTTCTCCCCGTGACCTGCGTGGGTTTTC